>NW_024061913.1:600000-842675 GCF_006381635.1 Hibiscus syriacus | reverse complement strand
CCGAGGTAGAGGGCCACCAGAGATCGTCATTTCCTAGCCAAGTATCACTCAAACAACAACCAATACAAAAATCGAATCTGCTATCCACTAAGCTTATTTTTTAAATCAAATAAAATCTCAAGAAATTAATATTCTACCCTACCACTATTTGAACCAGTGGAAAACCCACCAAAAAATCCATTATAAATGGATGCATGTAACCATTCGAGGGTGGGTAGAGAGATTTGAACCAGAAGGGATTCGAAGAGACAAGGAAGGGGTTCGACCGAGCAAAGAGAGAAACGTTTTGGAGGATATTTGAACAAAAAAAGGAGCTAGGGGATTTTTCTCTTTCGAAAAAAATTATAATTTGTAATAGAGGTTTTTATCTCCTCCATTTCCAAATACACAACAGAAGAAGCAATGGAAAATCAAAATTTTCAAATGTTGTCTTATTCTTTTCTTTCTTAGAAGCATTTTATTTCGAACCAAAACAGCAAAGCATAAATATAGAGTAAGAGTGTTAGACGTTTACCTTGAGGTCACCGGAAATCAGGGGTTTGAAAAATCAAACTTCTCTAGCTTGTTGATAGTTTGTATGTTAGGTTTTGAGGTTTTATTTTTTTTAGGGTTAGGGTTTAGGGTTTGTATAAGGTAAAAAGGAAAAGGTTTTGAGGTATTTGTATTAGATATAGGTTTGTTTTTGGGTGGCCGGAGTAGAGAAGAACCACCGGTATATGGTTGTCGGCCACTCCATTGCCCTCGTGAGGCCGCTTGGTCGAGAGAAAAAGAGTAAGAAGAGAGGAAATTAAAAGTGGGCAAGGGTTACAAATGTTACCAGAAAAATGTGCTTAAATACTATAGTTTTAGGGTTATTTTTGCTTAGGTCCCTACATGTTCACCGAGTTTTTACAAAATGATGCCTATTTCTTTCAATTCCACTGAATACTCGAAATGTGTAAGCCCTAGCCACGTGATTTTTCACATTTTGGTCAGTATAAATTAAATAGTAATATTACTCTAAACCTCTATAACCTTTGTCATATTTTATATAATGGTCACTAAATATATGCGTTTAATCACGTTAAACCCCTTGTAATGTTACCGTGATTTTACTTTTGGGTCCCCAAATCTTTTTATTTATTTCTTTATTTTCAACATTTTAGTTCCATTTTTTAAGTTCTTATTTAGAGCATGATATTTTAAGTGTTTATATTTTAATCTTTCTTAATTTTTTGACTTATTATCTTTCTAGTGTAATTATTGAGTATTGCTTGTGTTTTATATGTTCAATGTTAGTGATTATTTTAGCCCTTTTATTAAGAATGAATAGTTTTTATCTCGACTCATCACATTTGTATGTAAGTATCTTAGTTTAAATTTATATCTCGGCAAATTAATCAATATTTAATAAATGGATCATATTTTAACTTGATATTTGATCCAGGATTTCCACCATTACGACAACGTGTAAGCTACACAGTACCAATTTTGGGCGCTACGGGGGTGCTAATCTTTCCCCATGCGTAATTGACTCCCGAACCTGTTTTAATAGAATCTTTGGTAAATGCATACCATCTTTTTGTCTTAAAAAATGATTTTTCTTGAAATTGTTTTTAAATATTCGACCTACCTAACCCAAAGGTTGATGGAGACTTTATCCAATTTTTTCCAAATTAATCTAAAACCCCCAATTTTCTAAAATTAAAACAATAAATAATTGTTCCGCTAAAAACGGTTATGACAGGTCTGTCCGGTTTAATTCCCTCGAATGTTAACCTCTGGTCATCCATTAACGGATGTGTGACATGGCAATTTTAAAATAAAAAAGCCCACATTCACCAATTGTGTAAGTGATGTGGCAATTTTAAAATAATAAAAACATTTTAACACTTCTTCTTCCTCTCTTCTCACTTCTTCTCCTTCATCCATTATTTCTTCTTCTTCTTCATTTGCACGTAAGTATAAAAACCCACATTCTTTCTCTCCCATTTATCTTCCCCCTAAATCCAAACACACAAAACCCTAGTTCTAAAAAAAAATCTAAAACCCTTTTTTCCATTTTATTGTTTATTCATCAGTGGATGAAACCTTCTTGTTGATGTTTCAGATCTTCTCCACTTCACAACTCTCTCGATCCCACTACTTCTTCTTCCTATTCTCCTAGTTCTTCTTGTTCATCCATTTTCTTCTTCTTCTTCCTCTGCTCATCTTCTATTCTTTACCCTCGCCTCCCTACTTTCTTTTCTCGCCACTCTTCTTCAAAGAAATCACTCCCTTTTTCGAAGAAAGGGAACCCAATTCTTCACCTTTTTTTCCTCTTTTCTCTTCCTCCCACTTTTTTATTGTGGTTTTTTCTCATCTCTTCCATGGTTATTTGACAAAGACCATTACTTTACGGTCTTAGTGTGGGCATTCAATAATCACTTCCTTCAATGCCATAGCTAAATCATCCATAGCTTTCTTGTTGTTCTCCTGGACTTTGAAGGTAGTTATATTCTTAGCCTTCTCTTGTGATCTAGCCAAGTTTGCTTTAACCAATCAAAGCTGGAGCGTTTATGGGTTTTGCTTGGTTTGAGTTAGAGTGTGAAAATGCTTTAATTTTGGTTTGTTATCATTTTATGCAGGTTATGGAGGAATAAAAATCCTCTTTTACTAGGCTTGGTTTGAGTTGGAGCGTGGATTTTTTTATTTTTAAATTGTTTTTTCATTTTTAAAACGAGGTGTTTTAGTGTTGATGACTGTGAACGTGTGAGTGTGGGTTAATTTTTAACTTTAGAATTTTAATTTATGGGGTTTACAAAAGTTATTTTGGGGTTATGGCAGTTATGTATGGTTGTTATAGGTTCTTGACATACTAACAAGAAGAAGAAATAATGGATGAAGGAGAAGAAGTGAGAGGAGACGAGGAAGAAGAAGTGTTGAGATTTGTTATCACTTTAATATTGCCACATCACTTACATAGCTAGTGAATGTAGGTTTTTTATTATTTTAAAATTGTCATGTCACACATACGTTAATGGGTTAACTGAGGTTAATATCCGAGGGAATTAAACCGGACAAACCTGTCATAACCGGTGATCAAAAGTCGGTCAGATCGAAAACAAAAGACACTACTGGCATAGTTTTTCCTTACAAATATTAAATACAATAAATAATATTATTTATTAGAAAATAATGAATATTATTTTTTTTAAATAGCAAAAAAATGTATTTAATATTATATATGTTAATATTAATTTAATTTTAACAAATTAAAATATTAAGACTATTATATTTTTATTAAAATAAGATTTTTATAAATTAAATTATTTGTTTATTATAATAAGAATATTATATCACTAAATTACTTATTCAAATAAAATTATTATTATAATATTAAATTATATTTAGGAAATTATTAATAAATATATTTTAAATAATTAATAATTTAATAATATTATTTTATGACATTAACAAATAAAACTAATTTATTATATATTATTTAAATAAAAATATAATATCATATATTATTATAATATAATTTAATATATTAATATAACATTAAAAATATTATATTATATTATTTAAATTAATAATAAATATATTTTAATAAATAGTATTTTTATTAAAATGATACTAAATTAGTATATTAACATTAAATGCATTAAATAATATGATATTAAATATTTTTATTTTGAAGTAAAAAGTTTAAGAAAATGACTTACAAAAAATCAAACCGTAAGTCATTTTCCAGAAATTGTAAAGGAAATTTTGTTGACCAATGAAAATAAACTACATTATGTTTTCTACCAACCAAACGCTGAAAAATGAGAAAAACATTTTTTGAAAAAGTACTCAATTCGATTTAATTAATATTTTAATTTGACTATAAACTATGAAGATAATTATTTTAAATGAATAAATTTAAATTTTGGTTTTGAGTTTTAATAAAAATAATATTTTAATAAATTAATTGAAGTAAAATGTCACCAAAATATAATTTATTTTATGTAGATTAATTAATTTAAAATATATTACATATTTTATTATGTCACACAAATGTGAGTTGATATTTAAAGATTTTCAATAACAATGGATAAATATGAGAAAATTATGAGGTATTTTATGTGAGCAATATGTTAGTCAAAAGATTAATTTATTGTTTGACATAATTTATTATCAATATTTGATTCTTATAATAAGAGTATCGTTTATTGTTAATATTATGTCTAAATGTTTAATATTAATATTTTGTTTGATATCTAAAAATGAAAATCAATCATTATTTTAGATTTATTATTTAATTATGAATATTGATGTGAACTTATTTTGTATATATTCATCTAGTTCATCTTCTACTACCACAATATATTCTAATATTAATTCAATACTTACGCTTAATGGGATCAATTTCAGGGAATGAAAAAGATACTAATAGTGTTTGGATGTATGGACATAGACATACACTAAGAGAAGAACAAATTGTATCTTTCACTGCGGGAGCCCTTAATACAATAAAAGAATTTTATGCAGATTAATTAATTTAAAATATATTGCATGTTTTATTATGTCACAAAAATGTGAGTTAATATTTAAAGAACTTCAATAACACTGGATTAAATAAATTATGAGGTATTTTATGTGAGTAATATGTTAGTCAAAAGATTAATTTATTGTTTGATATAATTGATTATCAATATTTGATTATTATAACTGTCAAAAAGATAAATGAACTTTAAATGAGTTCATTTTTCATTATCTATAAGAAGAAAAAAGAGTGAAGCTTGATTATGCGAAAGTGTTTAGCTAGACAGTGTCTCTAAAGACAAGGACAAGAAAATAAAACATTTGAATGAAACTGCTAAGGATTAGCTCAAAAGAAACAATAATATTCTAAAAAAATTCTTTTGTAACAAGCTTGGACATATGGAGAGTGAAAATATCAAATGTCACGTATGGTGTACGTAGAAAAGCATTATTCATATTTTACTTTAGGCATAATGCAAACAAATACACCTAACATTTGATAGTATTGTCAAATTTGCCCGTATTATTTTTTTTTGGAACATTTGACCCCCAAAATTTCATTATGGGTCAAAAAGAACATTCGTTGGATGAAAACCGTTAGTCAACTAACGGTCAACCTATGATGTTGACCAAGCAAGAACACATGGACCTAGATGTTGATGTGGCGTGTCCAAGTCATGATAGATTTTTAAATAAAAATTAAAATATTATTCTTAATATTTATATATTTTTATTTAATATTTTTTATCCAATGAGATGATAACACGTGTCAATACTATATTGGTTTAAATTTAAACCAAGCAAAACATGCTCTTTGGGGGAGTTAAACCTACGCCAAATGTTTGAAACCCCATCACCTAACCACCAAGACAAATCTTTTATTTGTTTATCTTTTGCATTACAAAATATTTAACTTATACATTATTTCTCTCAAACATTTTATCAAACACCTTCTTCATCCCCTTTTGACATGCAATTGCTCCCTCTACTTGTTTTTACACAATGCATCTCTCATTGTAAATTTTGGAGGTGCTAATCTGGGTTTATAGAACTTAGCTTACAACAAGATTTCAGGGCCAACATCACCTGGTTTTGCAAAGCAAATTCCTCATAAAGCTACCATTGATCACTCATTTAATAAATTAATTGGTGCTATCCCGTAGTCTGCAACTTCGATTAATCAGAAAACTGAGCCATTTTCATGTAACTTGGATCTATGTGGGAAACCATTGAAACACCCTTGCTCGATTCCTTCAACACTTTCAACTCCACTAAATACATCCCAATCCATATTACCAGCCATTGCAGTGATACCCAGGTTAATAGACTCAACCCCAGTTGCAAGCTCAACACCTGGAGAACCAAATAACATCCAAAACCAAGCGAAATCCGGTCTAAATCCAGGCACAATAGCAGCAATAGTTGTAGCAGATTTATCTGGCCTCTTCATTATCGACATGATCGTTCTCTACGTATACCAACTCAAAAAGAGAAAAGCTCTCACACAAAGCATCACAACAACAACAAGCAACGTCGAGAAAAAACCAGACATTTTTTAGACAGAGTAACGAACATATATGAAGAAATGAGGATGTATGGCCGTCGTAACAAGCGGATGGACGACGAACAGTGGCTAAAAGGGGTGGTGATTGGTTAATGGTGTGTGTAGGCTGTTGGTTTCATGGAAACAAGGAAGAGAAAAGGCGACTAAAAAGTCAAATAAAATAAAAAGGGTTTTTGGTTTAAAATATAAAGAGCCCCACGGGCTGGGGGTGTTATAGAATTGAAATTTAAAAGAGAATGGATGGATCCGTCAAAAGTTTTAAGAGAAGGAAAATTGTTTCAAAATTTCAAACAAAAATTCTCGACAATAATGCAATTGTCGTGTTCATGCATCAAGTTAAAGCGCTTTTAGACATATCGAAGACAACCAGTTCCGATAGCGAAATTGAAGAAAAAAACAAGGGTTCAATGTGAACCAGAAAGGAGGGGACTTAGTGAAAGTGAACGAGGAAACTGAGCACTTGGAGTTAGAGACTTTGTTGAAATCATTAGCTTATGTTATAGGGTCGAGCATCGTTTACAAAGTCATGCTTGAAAACGACACTACATTCTCCGTGCTTGAAATCCTTTATGTTTTTCCCTCTTTTACTGCAAGAATCACGAAGCTGTGTGATTATTAACAGTATATGTTAAGAAGGAGAAGAAATTGCATGTCAAGAGGGAATGAAGAAGGTGTTTGATAAAATGTGTGAGAGACATAACGTATATGTTAAATATTTTGTAATACAAAAGATAAATAGATGAAAGATTTGGTTTGTCGGTTAGGTGATAGGGTTTCAAGCTTTTTGCCCAGGTTCAACTCCCTACAAAAGCATATTTTTCTTTTTAAAAATAATATTTGATATGAAAGTGCCGCATCATCATCTATCATGACTTAGACACACCACATCAATATCTGGGTCCACGTGTTCTTGCTTGGTCAGCATCATGCGTTGATCGTTAGTTGACTAACGGTTTTCATTCACCGAAGGTTATTTTTGACCCATAATGAAATGTTTGGGGTCAAATGTTCTAAAAAAATAATACGGGCAAATTTGACAATACTGTCAAACGTTAGGGGTATTTGTTTGCATTATGCCTTAAATTTATTCTAAGATCAATTTAGCTTTAATACCTAAAAACATTTTATGGATAGGTTATAGTGCTACTATTCATTTAAATGTTTCTACGAGGACTGCTGAACAACCAAATGTTAAGTAAGGAAGAAATACATATCTTTATGGGTGATTGAAAATTTGTGAAAGTGGCAACAGTTAAGCATTTTAGGTTGTTATTAGAAATTGGTTTTTGTTTGGATTTAAATGACATTTTTATTATATTATTTCTTGTTATAGCACATCAAAGATCAATCATGAAATGATTCTAATGATATATTTGTTATACTTTAATTATTAATAATATTATTATTTTAGTTATTATTTTATGTATTTAAATAAGCTGAATTATAATAAAATACTAAGAAAAATATTATTATTATTAGAGATCATTAGGCAAATATTATATTGAGCTTGGACAAGAATAACATATTAAAATTAATGTGTATTTGATTGATGAGAAAGTGTTGTCATTGACGATGAAGTGTTATCATTAACATAGAGATGTCAAAATCAATACATAGGTATTTGTTAGAGAACAACATATTGGATTGTCTAGTTATGACAATGTTTATTGGATCGTTATGTGGAAGTCATAATATTACTTAAAGTGATAACTACATGTATGACCTTCAGACTTGAGATCATTATTTTCTCAAGATTTTGAGTCACATGTTTTGATACAGTCAAACGTCTATTGTAACCGGTTACACTGAAAAGATTAATATTAGATATGTCATGATCTATGTAATGGGATATGGTTTATCAATATAGGATTTGTCTGACCTATATAATGAGAATAATATCTTAGATTGTTTGATTGAGTAAGACTATAAAATACATGAATATGCTCGAATAAATTAACATGGAATACCGTAATTATTCGTTTGAATATTCTGCTCCCTATGCCAAGAAATAGTAGATGAGTTATATAAGTGTGACTAATACATGACTTGAGTTTAATCTAAATACAAAGGATAAAAGTATGTAATACATAAAATTTATTCACATAATCATTTTCCTCTCTTGGAGGTACTAGTATCTTTGTCCCTTATACGTGTTGGTCTTGCGTGGAGGAGAAAAATGAGAACCCTAATGAATCCTATAAAATCCCTCATTAGGGAACACATGTAAGATTATATCGAAAAATGACTTATTGTAACTTAGATAGTAATTATGAATTGCTAGATGTCACTCATTGATTATAATATTAAAATCATTCTAGATATTACTATTAATTTACATGAACTTGCAAGGGTCAGACCCTATGACTGAAATGAATAATTATAAATTGAATTACATGTGTACAAATTTCTTGTACACAAATAAGATATTTAGTTAAAATTAATATATGTATATGATATGTATAATATTTTAACTAAAATAAAATTGTTATAATTATTGTGATTATAAATTTTTCTTTTATATATATATATATATACTATTAATTTTAGTCTGTTTGAGTACTTAAACTTTTAAAATTTTAAAATTATACCTAACGTTTTGTAACTCCCTAGACCCAGCCTATGCGTTACGACTAGATCTAGAAAATTACAATAAAATTTCAAAAACATTTTCGATAACTTAAAACCGTATTATAAACAATATCTAAAAAAAGAAAACATAGTTAAAATGATAAAAATTTCCTCGAGTAAATATTAATCCGTCAGTGGCTGAATAAAATAAAATACATCATAATTCGTATCGTAATGAAAATCATAAGTATTTAAAAATAAGGGTACATGTCACTGTAAATAAAGAAGTTCGGAATATAGAAACTTTACAATAAAAAGTTATCTAAGAATGTGTCGATCCTCTAAATACTTGGTTCGGGGTACCTATCCAAAAGTATCTGAAAGAAGGGGAAACCAGTTTGAAAAGAGTGAGCTAGGGAGCTCAGTGTGTCCCAATAGTGCAAATAAAACATAATAGATAAACACAATCAATAAGTCTTCCAGTAAGGTTTCGTAAAGGTCATCGATAAGTTGAATTTAAAACTTATAGTTACCCTCATCCCGTATACCAAAATGAAGTTCCCCCATAACTACATCCATAAGGGCTACCTTATACCCATTTGGTATAGGAGCCATCCTAAGGAAGTGCCTTGGACCCTGAGAGCCTACCTAAGAAAGTTCTCGGTGCCTCGAAGCCTACCCAAGGGTCTCCTTAGGTCTGTAAGGTATTATCAACTTGATCATAGCTGAACCTCCATATTCCAGTATCCTACCCAAAATAATATCTCAATAATATTGTTCACATAATAAACGGTAATTTCCATGAATCCTTAATCAGCATAATCATATTTCCAGTGTAAACAAGTAACTAGATAACATATATCAAACAATCATAGTTCATAAACAGTAATCCAGTAATTCAAAGAACACATTTCAAAATAGATAAACAATCATATAGCACACAAGGAATACACCTCGTAAATTGGGGTCGGCCAGGATGTCTACTGAGTACAAGCTTCACCACGCTCTGCAGCAGTGCTCCAACTTAATTCATAATAAAACTGGGTTAATATCGAAGTAAGATTTTAACCTAGGTATTCACATGGTTCGTGGGCCATACGAGTAATCACTGGCTCACGAGGTCGAACGGATCGAGAGGATTTGGGTCGAGCTGTTGAGTGATTGGGAGAGTCTCGTATACCTTCAAAAAACAATATTTGATCAGTATCTAACCTTAATTTAATTATTCGTAACCAAATTACTTAAGTATATATGCATGTTTTTAGTTTGACGGTCAATTCGGAGGCTTTTGGGTTCGAATTTGGAAAAATGGACTTCAGATTCAGACTCAAGACATCGAAAAACATAAAATATGACTTTTCAAATATTTTAACTTTTTGGTCAAAGTCAACGGCCAGTCAAAGTTAACGGGTTAAAAATATACAAGTTGACTCATCAAGTTGAATCAGCTCAACCCGGTTCGGTTCTGACTGGATCGATTCAATCTGACTGGACCAGTTCCAAAATACTCTTGTACCTGTTGGAAAGCCCACATGCACTGATAGTGCATGACAGTGCAAACGACGATGATGGGGGTCGTTTCGACCAGTCGATCCTTTCTCGATCCTCAACACACTCGAATTAACCACTTTCAAACTTAATTTTGCAATCACACTTGTCAAAACTCACTGGGAAATTAATTCAAAACTTACCCCCAATGAAGGTCAGCAGCGACGCATTGACGAGGAGTAAAACCCATCGGATGTTGGTCGCACGATACCGGGGAAGCCGACGAAGTTGGCAGTGATCGGTGATGATGACTAGATCGGCAACAATCGTTGAGAATAGTGATATGATTTAGGGTTTTATGTTGTATGAAAAATTGTCGATTTACGGTGAAAAGAGGCGTTTCATGGTGCAACGATGATCGGGCTTTGGTCACCGGTCGACAACGAGTCGAATGATGGTGGTGGTAGGCTGAATGGTGGTCGAACGATGCATATTTGACAAGGTCCCGTGGGGTTTTGATTGGGTTTTAAATTTGGGGATTTTTGGGGTGTTTTAACTGAGTCATAAGCCTTAGATAATATATTTACCTAAAAAAATCAACAACAATGCATAGCCTAAATGGCTAAGGTATAGGTAGCCTTATCGGTAGTCAGGGGTTTGAATCTTCGCTACCACCTAACCCATTTCTTTTTATTTGTTCTCTATTGACATAAAATAGGGAAATTTAGGGTTAAGTCCCTAAACTTCTTATAACTTTTTAAAATGGGTTGCAAGTTCCTAAAACTTGTAATTTGGTCCCTAAATTAATTAAAATAATTAAAACTTTTTATTTTATTATTATTATTTAAGGTTGTGACAATTCTCCCCCATAAAATAAATTTCATCCTCGAAAGTTACCTTGAGTAAATAGATGCAGAAATTGAGTCTTTATCGATTCTTCTGTCTCCCAGGTAGCTTTTGCAGGACCACGGTTACTCCACTGAACCTTTTCCATTAGAATATGCTTTCTTCTCAGCACTATTTCATCTCGATCTAAAATTTGAATAATCTCCTCCTATTAGAATAGATCTCTCCTCAACTCAACACCCTCTAACTGAATGATGTGGCTAGGGTCTGGACGATAGAGCCTCAACATGGATAAGTGAAAGACATCATGAATACAACTGAGCTGGGGAGGCAACTCGAGCTGATATGCAACAGGTCCTACTCTCTTCAGGATACAATATGGCCCAATAAATCTCGGACTCAATTTACCTGGAGCCCAAATCTCAGCACTTTTTTCCGTAGTGATACCTTAAAAATACTTGATCTCCAACCTCAAACTCGATGTCTTTCCTTCTCTGGTCAGCATAAGACTTCTTCCTGTCAAATGCCTCCTTCAAGCGGTCATGGATCAACCTGGCAGTTTCCCAGTCTCACGCACTAACTTAGATCCCAACGTCTTTGTATCACGTAACTTTGTCCAAAAGATTAAGGTAAGACATCTATGCCCATATAGTGCTTCGTGTCATACGAATGTTGGCCTCGTAGTTGTTATTGTATGCAAACTCATCCAAGGGAAAAAAGTCCTCCTAACTACCAATAAAGTCAATCACACAGTCCTGCAACATATCCACAAGAACCTGAATCACTCACTCAGATTGACCATCAATCTGCGGGTGGAAAGCTATACTGAAATTTAGTTTAGTAACCAGAGCCTCATGAAGTGCTTCCCAGAATCTTGAAGTAAATCTCGGATCTCGATCAGAAATGGTAGTTAGTAGAACATCACACAATTTAATGATCTCTAATATATACAATCTAACCAACTTTTCCAACGAATAATTTACCTGTACATGAATAAAATGAGTTGATTTAGTAAGTCTATCAAAAATCACCCAGATATAATCCTTTTTCAAAGGGGTCAAGGGCAAGCCAATAACAAAATTTATAGTAATACGCTCCCATTTCCACTTGGGAATCTTGATAAGCTGTAGCAAACCTGACAAATGCTGGTGCTCTTACTTAACTTGTTGACAAGTTAAACATCTAGCCACAAAATCATATATGTCCTTTTTCATACCAACCCAATGGTATTGTCTCTCAGATTCTGGTACATCTTATCTCTTATGGGGTGTATAGCTCAAAGACTACTATGAGACTCACTGAGGATAAACTATCTCAGCTCTGCATCAGCAGGCACACAATATCGACCTTTGAAACTTAAAACTTTATCCTGGTCGAAAGCATAATCTGAGGTAGTCCCTTGGTTCACTTGGTCAAAAATGGAGAGCAATGAGCTATCTTGGCCTTGATATCCTCGGCCAAGATCGGGTTGACCTACAATTATTCTAACAGAATGCCATTATCATATAACTTCATCCTGGAAAATAAAGACCTCAGATCAACTATGGATTTTTGGATTAGAGCATTCGCGATGACATTAGCTTTACCCGGATGATAGTCAAACTCGCAATTATAATCCTTAGAAAGCTCGAGCCAACGACTCTACCTCAGATTAAGTTTCTTCTGGGTCAGAAGATATTTCAGATTCTTGTGATAAGTGAAGATGTAACACTTCTCTCCATAGAGATAGTGTCTCCATATCTTTAAAGCAAAGATTACAACTGTCTACTCCAAATCATGGGTCGGGTAATTACATTCATACGGCCTCAGCTGACGGGATACATAAGTGACTACCATCCCTTCTTGCATCAGAACACAACAAAGTTCAGAGTGTCAAGCATCATTATACACCGTAAAATCATTCCCAGCCTCAGGTTGAGTCAAAATTGGATATTGAGTCAATGTCATCTTCAATTTCTCAAAACTCTCCCAATGTGCATCGCCCTAGTCGAACGAAACATTCTTCCTCAACAATTTTGTCAAAGGAACGACAATGATCGAAAATTCCTCAACAAAACATCGATAATACCCGGTTAAACCTAAGAAACTATGAATCTCGAAGATATTATTGGGTCACTTCCAACTCAGAATGGCCTCAATTTTACTCAGATCGACCTGAATACCTTCATCGAAACAATATTCCCAATAAACGACACCTCTCGAAGCCAAATTCACACTTGCTCAGCTTTGCATATTGACAATACTCTTTCAGCGTCTTCAGAAGAATCCTTAAGTGCTCGTCATGCTCTGCCTCATTCTGGGAATAGACCAAAATATCATTCAATAAAAACTACTATGAACTGATCTAAATAAGGTCAGAACCAGCGATTCATCAGATATATGAAAACTGTGGGATCATTTGTCAAACCAAGAGGCATCACCAGAAACTCATAATGCCCATATCTAGTATAGATGATAGTCTTCGTAACATCTGATCCCTTAACCTTCAACTGATAGTACCTTGAATGAATATCAATCTTCGAGAATACTATAGTTCTCGCAATTGATTGAATATGTCATCAATCCTAGGGCGTGGGTACTTATTCTTAAATGTCAACTTATTCTACTTTCGGTAATCAATACATAGCCTAAGGGATCCATTATTCTATTTCAGGAAAAGGAATGGAGTTCCCCAGGGTGAGTAACTATATCTGATGAAACCTCGATCAAGTAATTCCTGTAACTGGACCTTTAACTCCTTAAGTTCATTTAGGGCCATCCGATAGGGTTCCATGAAAACAGGTACAGATCCAGGATAAGTCTTAATCTCGAACTCGAACTCTCTATCAGGAGTAACCCTGGCAACTCTTCAGGAAAGACATCGGTAAACTCGCTAACTAAACAAATATCCTAAATCTTGGACAATGAGCCTTTCATGTTCAAGATACAGGTGATGAAAGTTTCATATCCCTTTCGGATCATTTGATTGACAACCAAAGTTGATACTATATTAGAAATATACCCTCGACCCTAGCAAATTAACATAACAGTTCGACCATCGGAGGTCTTCAGAGTAACTCTCTTGTACTCGTAATCTGGATTGACCCGATGTTCATTCAATCAGTCCATCCCCATAATCAGATCAAACTCCTCTAAATAAAGCTCCATAAGGTCGGTGAAGAAAATTTCACCTTGAATATCTAGAGGATAATGTTTGAATGCCTTATTCATAACAACTTAATGTCATACTAGAGTTATAACATTAATGACACTCTCGGTGTCCTCTATCAGAATTTAAAGTTCTCGAGATACCGAACTTGAAACATAGGAATTAGTGGAGCAAAGTATGGAACAAAATAAATAGTAAATGTGCATACGATAACCTTAGGCTCATCTTGGTATCCCGACGTCTGGTGGCATACACCAGAACTAACTGTCTAGCCTATGATACTGCTGACCCTCTACCATGCTGGGATCAGGCTTTACTGTCTTCTATGGAAACTGTTCTAGGATTCTTTCCCTTAGTACGACCTCTAGATGGGTTCTACACTAAAGCTTGAGAACGTTCAGGAGTCTAGGTAGTTTTCCGCTCTAACAACGCTAGTTGTGGATAGTCTCTATGAAAGTGATCACTGGATCCACAATGGAAGCAAGAACATGTCTTCTTTAGACACTCTCCCTCGTGTCAATATCTAAAAAAGTCACAAACAGACACTTGACACAAACTGGATGAACCACCACGACTAACAACTGGGAGTGGAGATGTTGCAGGCCTAGAACTGATATTACTCCTTTGGGGTCGAAATACGAGTCCTCTTCTCAGGACGTGTTGAAGACTTGGTTGGGCTGAAAGACCACATAGGTCATTCTTGATCTACTTGATCTTTAACTAGAGCCAAGGCCTCCATCTCCTCAACATCCTTCGCTATACCCACGAAAACATCAAAAGTCTTATCCTAATAGGTCACAACCTGCCTACGCAACTCATATCTGAGTCCTAAGGCAAACTTGTGGCATCTGTCCCTCTCAGTGGGAACCAAACTAGCATCATAGTTCAGCAGCTTCAAAAATTCCATCTCATACTCGGAGACTTTCATGTATCCTTACACCAAGTACTAGAACAACTGTCTCCTCTCAGCTAAATAGTGCTCTCCAAGGAGACTCTTCATGAAGTGCTATTTGAAAAAATCCCAAGTTAGACGATCAACAAGAACACTACTCACAACTGACTCCCATCAGGTTTGGGCATTCCCGTCTAGCATAGAAACAACTTCTAGATACCTCTTCGATGGATCCAATCCAAACTCACCCATACACCTCTATGTATCATAAAGCCAGTCTTCAGCTTCAATAGGAGCTCTACTAGTCGAACCTCTAAAAGTCTTGATCCCATTGGTGATCATGGTCTACGTAATTGGGACCTCAGGTAAGACATCGATAGCTCTGATTAGACCCTAAATCAGGTGTAGAAACTACTTACCGAGAGTCTCATCTAACACTAATCTCGTAGAATCAACACTAGCGGAGTGCCATCATATAAATTCTAGGAGTAGATGGTGGATCTATATTAGAATCGTCTATCAAATCAGCGATTCTAGAAGATTGACCTCACCCATGGCCAGGTCAATGACCTCGTCTAACTCTTTTAGGGAGGATCTCAGCTCACTATAAGAGTTAAACTTGGGGTTAGATTTGGAACTAGAGTATTGAACACATTTAACTTGTAAAAACGGGTGACATGGTCGTACATAAATTTTGTAAAACATTTTCAAAATAGTGTAAACTTTTATGTAAAACCCATTAAAAGTCTGGGTTTAAAAAACAAAAGCTTCGATACCAATATATGTAACCCCTAGACCCAACCTATGCGTTACGACTAGATCTAGCGGATTATAATAAAATTGTCAAAAACAGTTTTAATAATTTAAAATTGTATTATAAACAATATCTAAAAAAAACACATAGTTAAAATGATAAAAATTTAGTCGAGTAAATATCAATCCATCAGTGATTGAATAAAATAAAAAACATCATAATTCGTATCATAATGAAAATCATAATCATAAGTATTTAAAAAGAAGGGCACATGTCACCGTAAATAAAGTAGTTCAAAATATAGAAACATTACAACAATAAGTTTTGTAAGAATGTGTCGATCCTCCAAATGTCTGGTTTGGGGTGCAAATCCAAGAGTATCTGAAAGGGGGGAAAACATTTTGAAAAGGGTGAGATAGGTGCAAATAAAACATAATAGATAAAACAATCAATAAGTGTTTAAGTACGGTTTCATAAAGGTCATCGATAAGTTTAATTTAAAACTCATAGTTACTTTCCTCCCTACACCAAAATGCAGTTCCCCTAGAACTGCATCCATAAGGGCTACCTTATACCCATTGGGTATAGGAGCCATCCTAAGGGAGTACTTTGGAGACTGATAGCCTACCCAAGAAAGTTTTTGGGGCCTCGGAGCCTACTTAAGGGTCACCTTAGGTCTGTAAGGTATTACCAGCTTTATCAGAGCTGAACCTCCATACTCCACTATCCTACCTGAAACAATATCTCAATGAAACTGTTCACATAGTATGTAACAACCTTATATTTTTAAAAATAATAAATAAAAATTTAAAGAATTAATTTAATAAAATTTAGGCCAAATTGCAAGTTTTAGGAACTTGTAGCATGTTTTAGAAAATTATAGGAAGTTTAAGGACCTAGCCTTGAATTTACCCATTTTTTGTCAGCAGAGAAAAAAATAAAGAAATTAGGAGGTTGCCACAGGGTTTAAACCCCTGCCACCCAGGAAGGATACCCACGCCCCTACCATCTAGGCTTGTCCATTATTTATGTTAATTTATTATTAAAATTTTACTTAAGGCTTAAAGCTCTATTTATATACCCAAAATTCCCAATTCTCAAATCCCTAATCCTCAACTCGTACCCCCTCGTCGGCCTTACCAAACCCAAACATGCATGTGTACTTGAGTAATTTGATTACAAATAATTAAATTAAGGTTAGATATTGATCGTATATTGTTATTTGAAGCTAAATGAGGCTCTCCCGATTGTTCGACAGCTTGACCCAGCTCATCTTAATCTGTTTGAACTTGTGAGCCAGTAATCACTCGTAAACCTTATGATTACATAGATTAAAAATGTTACTTCTATAGTAACCCAATTTTATTATAAATTAGGTTCAAGTACTGCTTCAGAGCATAGTGAAGCAGGTGCTCAGTAGTCACTCTGGCCGACCGTATTTTGTGAGGTATGTTACATATGTGCTACATGACTATTTTATTTGTTTTGAAATGCATTTTACTGAAATTTAGAATTTACTATTTTATGGTTTATGAACTATGGCTGAATGATATATGCTATCTGATTATTTGTTTTCACTAAAAATATGATTATGCTAATTATGGATTCATGGAAATTATTGCTTACTATGTGAACAATTTTATTGAGATATTGTTTTGGGTAGGATACTAGACTATGGAGGTTCAGCTCTGATCAAGCTGGTAATACCTTACGGACCTAAGGCAACCCTTGGGTAGGCTCTCAGACCCTGAGAACTTTCTTGGGTAGGCTATCAGGCTCGGAGGTACTCCCATGGGATGGCTCTTATACCCAATGGGTATAAGGTAGCCCTTACGGATGCAGTTATGGGGGGAACTCCATTTTGGTGTACTAGAGAAGGGTAACTATTAGTTTTAAATTCAACTTATCGATGACCTTTACGAAACCTTACTAAAACTCTTATTTGTTGTTTTATCTATTATGTTTTATTTGCACTTTTGGGACACACTGAACCTCCATACTCCACTATCCTACCTGAAACAATATCTCAATGAAACTGTTCACATAGTATGTAACAACCTTATATTTTTAAAAATAATAAATTAAAATTTAAAGAATTAATTTAATAAAATTTGGGGACCAAATTGCAAGTTTTAGGAACTTGTAGCATGTTTTAGAAAAATATAGGAAGTTTAAGGACCTAGCCTTGAATTTACCTATTTTTTGTCAGCAGAGAAAAAAATAAAGAAATTAGGAGGTTGCCACAGGGTTTAAACCCCTGCCACCCAGGAAGGATACCCATGCCCCTACCATCTAGGCTTGTCCACTATTCATGTTAATTTATTATTAAAATTTTACTTAAGGCTTAAAGCTCTATTTATATACCCAAAATTCCCAATTCTCAAATCCCTAATCCTCAACTCGTACCCCCTCGTCGGCCTTACCAAACCCAAACATGCATGTGTACTTGAGTAATTTGATTACAAATAATTAAATTAAGGTTAGATATTGATCGTATATTGTTATTTGAAGCTAAATGAGGCTCTCCCGATTGTTCGACAGCTTGACCCAGCTCATCTTAATCTGTTTGAACTTGTGAGCCAGTAATCACTCGTAAACCTTATGATTACATAGATTAAAAATGTTACTTCTATAGTAACCCAATTTTATTATAAATTAGGTTCAAGTACTGCTTCAGAGCATAGTGAAGCAGGTGCTCAGTAGTCACTCTGGCCGACCGTATTTTGTGAGGTATGTTACATATGTGCTACATGACTATTTTATTTGTTTTGAAATGCGTTTTATCGAAATTTAGGATTTACTATTTTATGGTTTATGAACTATGGCTGAATGATATATGCTATCTGATTATTTGTTTTCAATAGAAATATGATTATGCTAATTATGGATTCATGGAAATTATTGCTTACTATGTGAACAATTTTATTGAGATATTGTTTTGGGTATGATACTAGACTATGGAGGTTCAGCTCTGATCAAGCTGGTAATACCTTACGGACCTAAGGCAACCCTTGGGTAGGCTCTCAGACCCTGAGAACTTTCTTGGGTAGGCTATCAGGCTCGGAGGTACTCCCATGGGATGGCTTTTATACCCAATGGGTATAAGGTAGCCCTTACGGATGCTGTTATGGGGGGACTCCATTTTGGTGTACTAGAGAAGGGTAACTATGAGTTTTAAATTCAACTTATCGATGACCTTTACGAAACCTTACTAAAACACTTATTTGTTGTTTTATCTATTATGTTTTATTTGCACTATTGGGACACACTGAGCTACCTAGCTCACCATTTTCAAATTGTTTTCCCCCTTTCATATACTTTTGGATAGGCATCCAGAACCAGACACTTAAAGGATCGACACATTCTTATAGAATTTTGTGTTTTCATGTATCTATATTTTGAACTGCTTTATTTGCGGTGACATATGCCCTTATTTTGAAATACTTATGTTTGTGATTTTCATTACGATACGAATTATGATGTATTTTTACTTTATTCAGCCACTGACGGATTAATAGTTACTCGATAAAATTTTTATCGTTTTTAACTATATGCTCTTTTTGTTAGATAATGTTTGTAATAAGATTCTAAATTATAGAAAATGTTTTTGGAAATTTTATTGTAATCCATTAGATGTAGTTGTAACGCATAGACCGGGATTAGGGGTTAAATTTAATTAGTATCAGAACTTTTAGTTTTTAAACCCCAGACTGTGAATGGGTCTTACATAAAAGTTTACACAATTTTGAAAATGTTTTACAAAATTTCTATAAGCCATGTCACATGTTTTTACAAGTTAAATATTTCTAGTACTCCAGTGCCAAATCTAACCCTAAGTTTAATTATTGTAGTGAGCTGAGATCCTCCCTATAAGCGCTAGACAAGGTCGTCGACCTGGCCGCTGACTTGATAGATGATTTTAATATAGATCTACCGCATGGTCTTGCAATTGATATGACGATACCGATCAGGGGAGCACTAGCCGTTGGTGCTTATCTTATGAGAGTGGTGTTAGATGAGACACTTGGTAGGTAGTTCCTACAGTTGATTATGGGTGTGGTCAGAGCTGATGGTGTCGTACCTGATGTCACGACTATGTAGACCTTGATCGCCAATTAGGTCAGGATTTTTAGAGGTCAGACTAGCGGAGCTCCTACTGAAGCTGAAGATTGGCTCTGTGATACAGAGAGACGTATGGACTAGTTGGGTTTGGATCCATCGAAGAGGTATCTAGGTGTTGTTTTGATGCTAGACAAGAATGTCCACACTTAGTGGGAGTTAGTTGTGAGTAGTGTTTCTGTTGTTCGTATGACGGGGGATTTTTTTCAAATAGCGCTTTAGGAAGCGTTTCCTTGGAGAGTGTTATTTGGGTGGGATGCGATAGCAGTTCTAAGACTTGGTACAGGGAGACATGTCAAATTCTGAGTATGAGATGGAATTTTTGAAGCCTTTTGGTCTAGTGAAAGCTCCTGCAACTTTTATGGACCTGATGAATTGTGTGCTTTGGCCCCGCCCTATTTAGATTAGTTCATAGGGTTTTTTATTGATGATATTATGGTTTATTCCGGGAATGAGGCATAGTATGATGAGCACTTGAGGATTGTTCTACAGACACTGCGAAAGCATCGTCTGTATCCTAAACTGAGCAAGTGTGAAATTTTGAATCGAGAGGTGTCGTTTCTTGGGCATATTATTTCGAAAAAGGGTATTGAGGTCGATTCAAGTAAAATTGAGGCCATTGTGAGTTGGATGCAACCAAAGAATATCTTTAAGATTTGTATTTTCTTGGGTTTAGCTGGGTATTATCGAAGTTTTGTCAAGGGCTTTTCGATCATTGCCACTCATTTGACAAAATTGTTGAGGAATAATGTTTCTTTTTCCTAGGGCGATGCATAGTAGGAGAGCCTTGAGAAATTGAAGACGACTTTGCCTCAAGTTCCATTTTTTACTCAACCTAAGTCAGGGAAGGATTTTTCAGTGTATAGTGATTCTTCACACTCTGGACTTGGTTGTGTTCTGATACAAAAGGGGGTAGTAGCTTATGCATCCCATCAACTGAGGTCGTATGAGTTCAATTACCCGACCCATGATTTAGAGTTGGCAGCTGTAATCTTTTCTTTAAAGATATAGAGACATTATCTCTATGGAGAGAATTGTTACATCTTCACTGATAATAAGAGTCTGAAGTATCTTCTGACCCAGAAGAAACTTAATCTGAGGCAACGTCTTTGCCTTGAGCTTCTGAAGGATTATGATTACGAGATTGACTATCATTCGGGTAAAGCTAATGTCATTGCGGATGCTTTAAGCTGGAAAGTAATAGTTAATCAGAGGTCTTTATTTACCAGGATGAAGTTATATGATAAATGCATTTTGTTAGAAGAATTGCAGGTCAAGCCAACCTTGGCCGAGGAGATCAAGGCCAAGTAACCTTTTGATAACTGCTTCCCATATTTGAGTAAGTGGAGTAGAGGACTACCTCAAATTATGCTTTTGACTAGGATGGAGTTTTATGGTTCAAAGGTCGATATTGCATGCCTGATGATGCAAAGATGAGATAGGCTATCCTTAGCTAGGCTAATAATATCCCTTATGCAATGCACCCCGGAGGAGATAAGATGTACCAAAATCTGAGAGAGATGCACCATTAGATTGGCATAAAGAAGGATATCTCTGATTTTGTGGCTAGATGTTTGACTTGTCAACAAGTTAAGGCAGAGCACAAACATCTATCGGGTATATTACAACCTATCAAGATTCCCGATTGGAAATGGGAGCGTATTACTATGGATTTTGTTACCGGCTTGCCTTTGACCCCTTTGAAAAAGGATTCTGTTTGGGTGATTGTTGATAGACTTACTAAGTCAACTCGTTTTATTCCTATGTGGGTAAATTATTTATTGTACAGGTTAGCTAGATTGTATATCTAAAAATCATCAGATTGCATGGTGTTCCGCTAACTATTATTTCTGATCGAGATCCGAGATTTACTTTGATATTTTAGGAGCATGAGGCTCTGGGTACTAAACTAAATTTCAATATAGCTTTCCACCCATAGAGTGACAGTCAGTCTGAGTGAGTGATTTAGATTCATGAGTATAAGTTGTGGGGTTATGGGATTGACTTTAGTAGTAGTTGGGAGAACTTTTTTTCCTTCGCTGAGTTTGCCTATAAGAACAGCTACTACGCCAATATCGTATTGCACCGTACGAAGCACTGTATGGGCGTAGATGTCGTACCCTGATCTTTTGGACAAAATTATGTGATAGAAACACTTTGGGACCTTAATTTGTGCGTGAGACTGAGAAAACCATCACGTTGATCTGTAACCACCTGAAGAAGGAATTTGAAAGGCAAAAGTCTTATGCTAACAAGATAAGGAAATATATCGAGTTTGAGGATATATATAAGGTCTTTTTGAAGGTAAATACATTAAAGAAAGTGTTGAGATTTTGGTGTAAAGGTAAATTTACTCAGAGATTTATTGGGCCTTACCAAATTATGAAGAGAGTAGGACCAACTTCATATTAGCTCGAGTTACCTCCCCAACTCAGTTGTATTCATGATTTCTTTCATGTGTCCTTGTTGAGGCTCTATCGTCTGACTCCTAGCCACGTAATTCAGTTAGAGGATGTTGAGGCCAGATCTATCCTATTAAGAGGAGCATGTTCAAATTTTAGATCGAGATGAAAGTGTGCTGAGGAGCAAGCGTATTCCAATGGTAAAGGTTCGATGGAGTAACCGTGGTCCTACAGAAGCTAGTTGGGAGACAAAAGAATACATAAAGACTCAATTCTCACGTCTGTTTACTCTTGGTAAATTTCGATGATAAAATTTCTTTTAGGGGAAGAATTGTAACAACCTTATATTTTTTAAAATAATAAATTAAATTTTAAATAATCAATTTAATGAAATTTGGGGACCAAAATGAAATTTTTGGAACTTCTAGCACGTTTTAGAAAGCTACTAGAAGTTCAGGGACCTATCCTTAAATTTACCCATTTTCTATCAACATGGAAAAAATAAAGAAATTAAGTGGTTACCACGGGGTTCGAACCCTTACCACCCACCCCCTACCATCTAGGCTACGCCACAATTTTTTTAATTTATTATTAAAATTTTACTTAAGGCTTAAAGCCCAGGTTATATACCCAAAATTACCAATTCCCAAATCCCTAATCCCCAACCTACACCCCCTTATCGGCCTTACCAAACCACTACTGTTTGGCCACTGTTATTCCCTCTATTACCCTGGCTCAGTTCACTGTCGATCGATGACAAAGACTCAAGCCTCGTCGCACCGTGAATCAACGTCAATCGGTGCATGAAGCTTCACTATTTCCAAACCACCGCTGTATCGATTTCCCTTGATGTCAACTTATCCAATAATCGTACCATCTCATCGTTGCCTCTGTTGCATGCTTTGACATCATGTGTACTTAATTGGTTACTTATATGTTGGGTCCTTACATCTCCATCTTTTCCTTTTAGAGAACCCGTGAGTACTTAATTGTATTTATCATTATCATGCATTTTATGTCATGATCCTATTTATTCCTAAAATGTGTGTGATAATTCCGTTAAAAGGCCATATTTATGGCCTTTTCACTTAAGTTATTTTATATTTAAGATCCTATACAGGATCATACAGATGCATTTACGAGCATATAGTTTCAAGTGGTGGAAATATATTTTGCTGTGACATTTTGTTTTGAAATCGGTGATGCGTTATAGTGAAGGTGATTTATTTGATGATGTGCAGGATTTGGGAACACTGATTGAAAATGCTAAGCATAATACGAATGCCATGACAACTCAGATGACATTTTTGGGCAGAAAAGATAAAAAAAAGATATTTTAATAAGAGCCAACTATCATTGTCTACACGTGATTTCTATTGCCAGCCATATATGTGGGGCCCACTACCACCTCTGCACCATCTCTTACGTGAAAGGAATGAACTTTAGGGTACTATGGTAATTTTGACACAAAACCCTAGGTTTATTCCCCACTATAAATAGGAGATGAAACCACTAGATTAAGGGGTAGATTGTTTAGAAAAGAGTGAAGAGACAGCTGTAAGAAAAAGGTTCCTTCATTTTCCGTCAATCGCTTTTTTCGTGGCATTCCTCTATTTGCAAGCACGAGGAAGTGGCGAGCTAGGCGCCCTAGAGGAGCTAGCGAGCTAGGACAGTTCGCGGTGGTCGGGAGTTTCTTATGGATATTTAAGTTTTACTTTAATGAATGGTTGTTTTTGTATGTTGTTTTTTGTTTTATTTATGATGATTAATGCCTTAAGGTTGTAGGAGTTATGAGAGTAGCCATTCCTTAGGAGATTGCTTAGTGTTCGAGAAAATGGCTAAGTAGCATGTCCTTAGTGTTCGAGAGAAACTAGGGAGGATCCACATAAGCAAGGGGTTATAGGTAATAACTAGGTCTAATCCAAGCTTAGACATAAGGCTAGGATTTCAATCGACTAAAAGGAGTACTGCTCGGTCAAGAGGTTATATGTTAGTGCTTACGCTAAAAGGTATTGCCGTGACATATCCTGTTATCTGAACCAATAGGATCCCTGCAGTTGCTAACGCCAATAGGTTTTTCCATGGCATCTTGAATCTGTCGAGTCCCATGACTAGAGATAGCATAGGACACCATTAGTAAACTCTGTCGAGCAGATAAGGCATAGAAATAAGATCATACTGAGAAGTAAACTTCAGTTTCCTAAGTTACTCCTATCATTCATTCCCATAGAGCTTGTTGTGTGAGGATTGTCAAGTCATTTTATTCAAGTCTAGTGTTTACATTTTGTTTTCCCTTTACATTTTCATTTGATTGCACTAAACACAATTTAATTTGTCACGCCATTTCCATCAATTTTCCACGCCATCTCCATTTGCTTTCACATCACACTATCATTCCATTCCCACCAACATCCATTTCATTTTTCCACAACATTCTCATTTGTACATACCATCACTAACTATACTTAAGTAAAATAGATAATTGCTTTGATTGAACTTATAAATTTCCTCCAATCCCTATGGATATGATACTCACTCATCACTGTATTACTTATTCAATTGTGTATAGTTGCACATATTTCGCGACCATATTTAGTAGTCATAATTCATGGACAAGATTTTGGCGACATTGTCGGGGATTGACAACTAGAAGTTAATTAGTTTTGTCATAGCATTTTTATTTTACTTGTTCATTGTTTTGTATAGTTTTACTTGTTATTTTCCTTGTCTTTTTCAGGTTTTTATTTTACGTACTCAACATGCTCAAGCAAACATGTATCAGATCATAAATCAAGGAAATGAACAAGAGGAAGATCAGAATGTCGAGGCATTTTGAATATTGGGAATGCAGCTAGGCCTCGTACTATTCAAGATCACTTAAACCCTATCATGGATGACCTAAATCCTAGAATTACGGTACCCAAGATTCAGGAAGCCCACTTCGAGCTCAAACCGGTTATGTTTGACATGTTAGACTTGATTGGATAGTTTGGTGGTGCTCCTCATGAGGATGCAAGGTAACATGTTCGGGCATTTTTGAAGGTTATTGACTCATTTCGATAACAAGGTGTGCATGAAGATGTGCTGAAATTGATGTTATTTTCATATTCTTTGAAAGATCACGCCAGGGCATGGCTTAATAGAGTATCTTCTGGCTTTATAAGGTCCTGGGTATACTTGTACAAAAAAAATTTCTATGGCATAATCCACCAAATATGAACAACCATCTTATGAATGTCATAGCGTATTTTCGACAAGGTGATGAAAAGTCTATGTATGAGTGCTGGGACCAATACAAAAGTTTGCTTCGCAAGTGCACCATTCATGGATTCCATGACTGGATGATGTTCTGCAATGGAACCAATGCACCCATAAGGATGATGTTAGATGCCTTGGAAAATGGAACATTGCTCGATAATTCACCTAGAGAGGCATTTGAAATCCTGGATAGGATTGCCAATAATGATTATCAGTTTTCATCTTCAAGGCTTAGAGCCGGGCAAAAAGCACCTGGACATTTGAGTTGAATACTACGAATTATGTGTCTGCCCAACTTTTTGCCATCACCAATATGTTGAAGAATTTACAACAATAAAGTGAGGTGAAAGAAGTGAAGGCAACCAACACAGCATGTCTATTATGTCATGGTAATCACCATGAGAGCGAGTGTGTGATAAATTAGAAGTCCATCAACTATGTAGAGAACTACAGTTGAGGAAATAACAACCCCTATTCTAACACCTATAATCTTGGATGGTGTGATCATCCAAACTTCTCTTGGGGAAATCAAAGAACCATCAATGTTAGTCAGCCCTCTAGGAAGTAAAATTTCAATGACTCCCAAGGTTTTCAAACGAATATGCCATGGCATAATTCTAACAAGGGAATGTCATCTTCATCCAACACAAGTTCTTTAGAGGCCACAATTCAAGATTATATCGCAACCATGAAGACCATGTTGCATGACCATGTGACCTCTATAAAAAGCCAAGTCAAAGCTACAACTCATCTTTGAGGGCCTTGGAGGGTCAGGTTGGCCAAATTGCCATGGCATTACATTCTCGCCCACATGGCAGTCTACCTAGTGATACTAAAGTCACTAAGGCTCAAGACATGGAGCATTGTGGTATAATCACCTTAAGGAATGGCACCAAATTTACAAAGATACTATGTTTGGGAGGAGATACTCAGAGAGCCCGGTCATGAGATTGTGTACAAAGATTCGAAGATACAAGAATATTCACATTCGATGGAAAACAAGGATGATGATTAAAATAGTGCAACCAATGAAGATAAGAAAAATTTTGCCACGACAAAATAAAAACTCCTACCAACATGAGTTAATGACCAAAGAAAAGCTGTAGAATTTTTCTACGAAAAATTTTTATGCACTGATAATCACTTGAAGCATGATGAAGAAGACGAGGAGGAGCTCAATGATACTCCAAAGAAGATAAGTCAATCTAGCTTACCCATAGCTAGACCAAGTATGAAATTTGAAACTTTGAATTCTATTAAATTTGCTCTTCCTAAACCCTAAGTATTTGTTTATTTGTCTAGGCTAGAAATTTTGAAAGAATTAAGGAATGAAATGGAGATTAAGGAAAAATACCCTAACGATAAATTATTATTTGCCACGGAAATTTTATGGTATGTTGACATTGTCAATTTTCTTGTTAGTGTTGTTTTACTTCCTTACTTCAATAGTCTAGGAAAGAACAAGGTCGTACACGATGGTGGTTACTATCATAGGGATGACCCCGACCCCTTCAAAGTATTTGCTTCCCAAATGATTACAAGTTACCACAGCAAAAAGAAGCGAAAAGAGATCTCATTCCACTACCATTCAGCTTCATACAGAGTGCACTTTGAAGGAGACAATACTACTACAAAGGTCCTACAATTCAGATATGAAAGACACAAAATGTCAAGGTAAAATATTTTGAAGGTTGAACTGTTATATGTGTGGGCCATTTTCGTCACACTGGAGCTCCAATCGAACGAGACAAAACTGCCATAACAATTTGAGATATTTTGGAAAGAACAGACTCCCAAACATGTAGACAGGGGTAAAGCCCCTACAATAGATGCTCCCAGTTAGAAGGAATACTCAATTGGTGTTCACACAAACAATGGCATTGCTTATGATGTCCACCCATCTATACAAATTCCACGGTAAATTACAACACTTCTGGCCAAGTAGACCCAAGACCAAGTGATGAATCTGACCAACAACCTGAAGACCTTTTTTTCCTATATCAAGTGACGGGATGAGGATATAGAAACAACCTTCATAGAACTCCTTTCGCATGTAGCTCTTGATCTTCTAGTCTTAACTGATACACTTTTACGAACATATGCAAATGCCACGAGATCAGCAAATGCTCAACAGCTAGACAATGAGGATGACCCGAAAGATATTGATCGAATCTACACCGTGCCTACAACCAAGCAATATTAGATTGAGCCCCAACGACTAACCCTAATAGTACCACCTCAGCCCACAAAGCCACATAATGCAACACAATTGGAAATGCCGTAACAATTCCCTTTGTGCAGGAGTCAACGCTATTTGAAGAGGGTGTCAGAATGTGAGAAGCCTCAATTCACCCTAATCCTTGAAGGCCTTAGGACCCCCTACTATACCACCTTCAGATTATGAACACTCCAGCCCCACACCATTGTGTAAGCGCTCGCGTCGCATAGCCATACGGTAACCATAGTACCACCACCATAAATAGTCAAGGTACCTTGTATTGCATTGCATAACATGTAGTTTAGTTTTACTTTAGTTTTTATTTAGCATTAAGGACAATGCTTCTCTCAAGTTTGGGGGAGGTAGGGCATCTCAAATCATTGCATGATAGTATAAGTAGAATGAATATGACATTACATTAGTAAGTGTTTGAATTAGTTTTCTAGAATAAATTAAGGATGCCCAATGATGACAAACTTTTTATGGCTAGAATTGAATGTATATGACTATTGAGGATGATAGAACCAACTCTAGGACTTGCTTCTTTGAAACCTTTGGATACACGATTGTATATTCTACATGCTTAAGGAACTTAAAAAAAATTATAAGATAACTCTTGCATGTCTTCGCATAAAACTTTGATAATGTCTTTGAATGATGAAAATCCCATATATTAAAAAATTAAAAAATTTTACGAATAAATGCTTTGACATACTGTAGAGGGACTTTTATCTGTACCACGACATTGTCTAAAAACTGCATTTAAATAAATGGCAGCCACGCCATATGAGTGAATGAAAACAGTCACGTGATAACTCTAACTGACTAGCTCGGGGGTGGATAGTATGCTCCCTTGCACCTAGAGTGTGGGATGGTAGGTGTGATGGGTGAATCCCTTCGTAGCAGTTTAAAAAAGAAGAGTAAGAAAACAATGTGAGTGTAACTTGTAAATGTCGAGGCAAAACAAGAGAGCTTGCTTAGAAATTTTCTAGATTTGTTAAGCATGGACTTGATACAATCACATGCACACACTCACACGAAGGATCTTGCCCTAGGGGATAGTACTTGATTTCTCAAACTAGTCCAGTATGTTGAAGCCAACTGTTCTGAGGGCTGTAATTCTATCCCATATGACTATCTTGAACCTGAACTTGCCATGGTATTTTTATTTTGGTTAATACTATACATTGCTTGAGGACAAGCAATAACTTAAGTTTGGGGGTGTGATAACTCTGTAAAAGGGTCATATTTAGTGTAATTTAACTTAAGTTATTGACTGTCTATGAGCCCATATAGGATCATATAGATGCATTAGGAGCATATAGTTGCACGTGTTGGAAATATATTTTGTCATGGTATTTTATTTTGAAATCGGTGTTGTGTTATGGTGAAGGTGTTTTGTTTGATGATGTGCAAAATTTGGGAACAATGATTGGAAATGCCTAGCAGAATACGAATGTCGTGACAACTCGGATGGCATTTATGGGCATAAAAAATTATATTTTATTAATAGCTAGGTGCCATTTTCTAGACGTGATTTCTGCTGCCAGCCACATAAGAGGGTTCCACTACCACCTTTACACCATCTCTCATGTAAAAAGAATGAACTTCAGGGTACTATGGTAATTTTGACACAAAACCATAGGTTTATTCCCCACTATAAATAGGAGATGAAGCCATCAGATTAAGGGGGTGGATTTTAGAGAAAAGAGTGAAGAGGCGGCTGGAAGAAAAATGTTACTCCTTTTTTCGTCAATCATTTTTTCCATGGCATTCCTCCATTACCAAGCTTGAGGGAGGGACGAGTTAGGCATTTGAGAGGAGCTAGCGAGCTAGGGCAGTTCGTGGTGGCTGAGGCGTGCTCTAGTAGCGCGTATCAAAGGCTTTGCCTCCATTCTTTTACTCTTTACTTTTATTTATCTTATTTGAGTTGTATGGAACAGATTAATTCCATGCCTCGTTTCTTGGAATATTCGAACCCCACCATGAACTAGTCTTATTTGGTGGGAGTTCCTTATGGATATTTAAGTTTTACTTTAATGGATGGTTTTTTTTTTGTATGTTGTTATTTGTTTTGTTTATGATGATTAATGCCTTAAGGTTGTAGGAGCTATGAGAGTAGCCATTCCTTAAGAGATTGATTAGTGTTCGAGAGAATGACTAAGTAGCATGTCCTTAGTGTTCGAAAGAAACTAGGGAGGATCCACATAAGCAAGGGGTTCTAGGAAGTAACTAGGCCTAATCCAACCTTAGACATAAAGCTAGAATTTCAATTGACTAAAAGGAATAGTGCTCAGTCTAGAGGTTAGATGTTAGTGCAGCTACTAAAAGGTATTGCCGTGACATATCATGTTATCTGAACCAATAGCATCCCTGCACTTGCTAACGCCAATAGGTTTTGCCATGGCATCTTGAATCTGTCGAGTCCCATGACTAAAGATAGCATAGGGCACCATTAGTAAACTCTATCAGGCAGATAAAGCATAGAAGTAAGATCATACTGAGATTTAAACTTAAGTTTCCTAAGTTACTCCTATCATTCATTCCCATAGTAGCTTGTTGTGTGAGGATTGTCAAGTAATTTTATTCAAGTCCAGTGTTTACATTTTGTTTTGCCTTTACATTTTCATTTGATTGCACTAAACACAATTTAATTTTTCACTACATTTCCATCAATTTTTCCACGACATCTATGTTTTCTTCCACATCACACCATCATTCCATTCCCACCAATATCCATTTCATTTTGCCATAACATTCTTATTTGTACATATCATCACTAACTATACTTGAGTAAAATAGATAATTGTTTTGATTGAATTTATAAATTTCCTCCAATCCCTGTTTATACGATACTCACTCATCACTGTATTACTTGTTCGATTATATATATTTTCATATATTTCGCGACCATATTTAATAGTCACAATTCACGGATAGTGTGCAATGGTATAGTTCTTTTTAGGGTATTTTTCTTTTCGAACGAGAACTCTATTTTGTCAACAGCCTGGTAATTCAGTCGAATTTTGGGGTTAAGAAATCAATAGTAGTTCATCCTGACTGACAACTCTGGTCAGATACTCTTTGGTTAAACATGACTCTGAATCTGTTTACTCTACGACCAGCTACTTGATCAATGACAAACCTCTTGGATTATCCCATGTTATTAATCTTTTATGTGTAGCCTAAGGCTTTAAATTTTCGTAGCCCAATATCACACAAGCCTCATGCTAAAGCCATTTTCAGCTTCGGAATAACTACATCTTTCCAAAAAAATTTGTATAATAATACACGATGATCTCATGTTTTCTGAGTTTATCCATATGTTTTTATTTTCAATTAGGATGCTTGCTACATGGTTTTAACAAGAAAAAGACCTCTTTTATTCATATGAATAAAGAGTTTTTGGGTAAATACATGGCAAACTTTTAACTGGAATAATTAAAAGAAAACACAGTATGCATCCTCATATATCAATAGTTCGAATGCTTTTGAACTGGCACGCCACATAATGACTCAAGTGTACCTTCTATCAAAGAGATCTTGAGGATGATGACAATGCACAAGGATAAGAAATTTCCCCTGTACTACCAAATTCCCCGAATGTTGGATATCATAAACCAATATTTGAATCTCATGCATTCTTCATTTCTTTTCTGGCTATCCAAGCCTTTTCGATTTCCAGTCCTAACCTTGACTACCATTTCAAGTCTTCAAAACTAATTTAGAACCTCCCCTGTGCACGAATTTTGAATTTACACAATTCTTAAGCTGTCATTGGTAGGTTTTCGACTTAAGACCTCATTTGGTTTCAATACGCCCTTTACGAATTTTCATCTTGAACCCCCTTTTGTTTATTCTCTTTTTTTTCTTTTTTCTTTTTTTCTTTCTTTTTCTTTTTTCATTTTTCAGTTTCCTTCTTCAGGTGAAGTACTTCTTGACAGCATCATAATTCATAGGGTTAGGCAACTCTAGTCCATCCATTTTGGTGAGGATCAAAGCTCCTCCGGAAAAAGGCTTTCTTTACAACATAGGTTCCCTCCAAATTTGGCATCCATTTATCTTTGAAATCCTTTGGAATTGGTAGAATCTTTATCAGTACCAGATCTCCTTCCTGAAACTCTCGTGGGTGAACTCTTTTGTTATGTGCCCTCATCATACGCTTCTTGTACATTTGTCCATGATATATAGCTTTTAATCTTTTCTCCTTAATCAAATTCACCTGGTCATACCTAGCTTCCACTCATTTTGGTTCATCTAGTTTAACCTATGATAGCACTCGAAGTGACGGAATTTAAACCTCCATAGGTAACACAACTTTCATCCTATATTCTAAAGAAAATAGAGTTTCCCCAGTTGACGTCCTTATAAAAGTTCGATAGGAAAATAGAGCAAATGATAGCTTCTCATTCCAGTCTTTATAAGTCTCAGTCATTTTCTCTATGAGCCTCTTTATGTTCTTATTGGCTTCCTCTATTGCCTCATTCATCTTTGGGAAATAAGTGATGGAATTATGATGTTTTATCTGGAACTGCTTGCACACTGAATCCATCATCTTATTATTTAAATTCAAGGCATTATCGGTGATGATCTTTTCTGGCAGCCCATATCGACAAATAATCTCTTTTTTAAGAACTTGCAAACTATTGACTACGTGACATTTGCATAGGAAGTTTCTTCTACCCACTTATTAAAGTAGTCTATTGCCACCAATATGAAATGATGACTATTAGAAGCTTTGGGTGAGATTTTCCCAATAACATCCATGCCCCACATAGAGAATGGACACGGAGTAATCATTACATGTAATGGATGAGGAGGGGCATGGAGATTGTCTCAATTAATCTGGATTTGTGACATTTTGTGGCATAATTGATACAATCAGTTTCCAGGGTCGACCAATAATACCCAATTCTCATTATTTGTCTATCCATTGCCTGTCCATTAGTATGAGTACCACATACTCCCTCATGCACTTCTTCTATGATCGTTTTAGCTTCTCTAACATCCACACACCTCAAAAAAAACATGATCATGACTTTTCTTGTACAAGATCTTGCCATCAAGCACATATCATGCAACTATTCTTCGAATAGTTCTTTTTTCATTCTCAGTTGTTTGCTCATGTAGCTTTGATATCTGATGTATTGTAGGATATCATAATACCAATGATTTACATCCTCTTTCTCTTTTATACTATAGCAGTGGGCTGGATACTCATAAGTTTGCATCTCAATAGGCATCGTACTTGAATGTTCATTGCCTTTGAAGGATGATGCTAATGTGGCTAGAGCATCTACATTTGATTCTCTTTTCTATGGAGGTAATGGAATGTCACTTCCTCAGACTCTTTGATAAGCTCCATGACCAACCAATTGTATTCCACTAACTTGGGGTCTTTCGTTTCCCATTTGCTTTTAAGTTGATAAATTACTAGAATTGAATCATCATACACTTTGAGTGTTTTTACTTTACGCTCAATGGCAGCTCTGAGACCCAGAATACATGCTTCATACTCGGCCATGTTGTTTGTGCAATTGAAGTTCAGTCGACTAGTGAAAGGATAATGTTCTCCATTAGCTAAGACCAAAATTGCCCAAATCTCGTGTCCCAAGGCATTCGAGGCACCATCGAAGTTCATTTTCCAATATTCATCATTAGAGGAAACTGCTTCTTCAGCTAACATAGCTATTAACTCTTCATCCATGAAATCAAAGTTTAACGATTCATATTCTTCCGAAGCCCTGCTTGTAATGAAATCAGCTATAGCACTCCATTTGACTACTTTTTGGATTACATATTGGATGTCAAATTCATACAATAAAATATGCCAACAAGTCAATCTTCCAAATAAAGTGGGTACACCCATTAGATATTTTAAAGGATCAAGTTTGGAGATCAACCAAGTAGTGTGATACAACATATACTGCCTATGCCTTCGAGTAGTCCAAACTAAAGCACAACAAAATTTCTCGATCAGTGAGTACCTTACCTCGTAATCAGTGAACTTTTTTTCTGAGGTAGTAGATTGCTCTTTTTTTTCTCAGTTTGGTCATGTTGCTCTAATACACACCCCCATTGAATTCTCGAAGATTGACAGGTTAAGAATTAATGGTTTTCATAGATTGGTGGCATTAAGACTGAGCATTTGACAAGTATCCCTTTATTTCTTCAAAAGCTCCTTGGTAATCATCGTTCCACACCCTTGGGATATTTTTACGGAAAAGGCAAAAAATGGAATCACACTTTTTGGTTAATTTTGAAATAAACTAGACAATATAGTTTAATCTTCCCAACAATCCTCAAACTTCTTTTTGAGTTTGTGGGGGTGGTAAATTTTGAATGGCTTTGACTTTGTCTTCTAATTCAATCCCTTTTTTTGCTTACTATAAACCCTAAGAGTTTTCTAGATATTGCCCCGAATGTACACTTGCTTGGATCGAGTTTCAGCTGGCATTTTCTTAATCTTTGGAAGAGTTTTCTTAGATTCTCTACATGTTCATCTTCCGTTTTTACCTTAACAATCATGTTATAAACATAGACTTTTATTTCCTTATGCATCATGTCAAGGAACAGTGTTACCATGGCTCTCTGGTAGGTTGCCCCTGCATTCTTTAGCCCAAATGGCATCACCTTGTAGCAAAACGTGCCCCACATGGTGACAAACATAGTCTTTTTCATATATTCATGATGCATTTTTATTTGATTGTAACTCGAAAACCCATCCATGAATGAAAATATGGAGTTTCAAGCAGTATTGTCTACTAGGGTGTCTATGCGCGGTAAAGGGAAATTATCTTTAGGGTTGGCCCTGTTAAGATCTCTATAGTCAACGCATATGCAAAATTTTCTATCCTTCTTGGGTACTAGAACAATGTTTGCCACTAATTCCAGATACTTGTCTACTTTCAAGAACCCAATATCGAATTGTTTCTTTACTTCTTCTTTAATTTTCAGTAGCATTTTGGGTCTCATCCTTCTGAGCTTTTCTTGTACCAGTTTACATTTTGGCTTTACCAATAGCTTGTGTACCACTAACTCGGTATATAAACCTAACATATCCTCATATGACTAAGAGAACACGTCTTTTTATTCTTGAAGCAACTCGATCAGACTTTTTCGTCCCTTAGTTGATAGGGCAGTGTAAATCTTTATCTCTTTCTTATTTTCATCGTATCTTAGATTTAAGATTTCAATAGGCTCTGCATGAGGCAGAATCTGTTTATCCTCCCTTTCCACCAATTTCATCAGTTCATAAGGTAACTCACATTCCTCCTCATTGTCACAACCCTCGACTTCCCCCTGATATATGGGCAGCTCAAAATCTATCTCTGGGTCAGGGTCATCCGCATTCATACTAGTAATATCGGAGGTCCTGAAATAATAAAAAATGAGTGGATATATATACTTATATACATATAGGAGAAAACTTATCCCATATCCAAATAGAATGAAATAATAATAAATAATAAATAAATAATGAAAAAATATGCACGGGAAAATGTTTGCCACTTAGCAAATTGATAGGAATACATATTTAATTAAATAATTAAAAACACATAGATTAACCCTTTACAAAAGATCAACTATTGTCCCAGGTTTTAGACAATAGGGAAAGTTTCTTGTTCATTACTCTGAAAAGGTTTTGTAAACTATAGGTAGTTCTTCTGTAGTCTAATTGTTTAGCACGAAGCCTGGTAGTGCTGGATAAATGCCCATAGTTCTTCATTCTTTGATCTCATCCTCTGATATCATATTGATGCCTAAATCCCTTAGGGTATCCTCAACAACTGGCTTTTCTGATGACTGGCCTACCTAAAACAAATGGCCCTGGATATGAAGGTGTCATATAGTGGCACAAAAGTCAAAGGCTCCAACTTAATATTCTCCTCGGCTAGCCTTGCTCTACTTCTCTCCTGACTCTTTTGAATGCCTTTCAGTTTTCCTTCAAATTTGGGTGGTATCCTAAGCCAAAGTTGTCTCTCTTGATGATGGGACAAACTGGATTGACAGATACCTATAGGCAGCTTTCTAACCCCTTACTGGCCTTAGCTCCTTTTCCTAACGTCAACCTTAATCCCATTCGGGTGCAATTAGATCATTTGGGCTTAGATATTCTTTTCCCCTCAGCCAAAAATGTGGCATTGAAGAATTCTAATGATCAGAAGGAGCATTCGATGGCATCCTTATCTACTTCCATGTAAAGAGTAGTGGTAGAAACAGAAACGATAATATCCTCATCAGTACTAATACATATCAACCTCCATTCGATCACAAACGTAAGCTTCTGATGTAGTATGGATGGCATTATCCTCGTCTGGTATATCCACGACCTTCCTAATAAGTAATTATAGGTCGGCATGATATCCATGACAAGGAATTCAGCCTCGTAGGTAGATGGGTCGATAGTTAGGGGGATGTCGGCCTTCCCCAGCACTTCTCTCTTTGTTATGTCGAATGCTCGAAAGATACTCTGGCAGTTTCTCATGTGTGTACTATCGACTATCAATTTTTTCAAAGTTATCAATGGCATTACATTTAGTGTCTATCCATTGTTGATTAGCACTCGATATAACATATGCCCCTTGCACCTAACGGTAATGTACATGGCCATGGTATTACCAGTCATTCCAGACGAGATTTCGTCATCAAATAAGGATATGAAATTATTGGATTGGATATTTGCAACTAATCAGTCTATATTTTCCACTGGCACATCCTTTGGTACAAATGTCTGGTTCAAGAATTTCAAAAAGCATTCTGGTGTACTTTGGAGTTTAGAAGAAGAGCCAAGATCTATATACGAGATGACAATTTATGATGTTGCTCCACAATGTTGTACTCACTATGCTTAACCAACTCATCATCCTTGAATAATATCTCTACCCTATTCCCTTTATCAACAACAGTTCTTTTCTCAGGTTCATTAGTCTGATTGGCAGAATAACATCTTCTATTTTTGGTGAATTACCCCACCTCATCTATTACTCCTTTGGCGACCTCGGGAATGCCCACATTATCCAAATGGAACTCATATCTCCAGGAGACCTGTTTATTGTCCTTATAAGGGAAATAAGGTAGGGGTGTGATCACCACTTTAGGGGTTATTCTCTCTGCCATATGAGTTTTTGACGTGATGACCAGAGGGTGGTCGGTATTATAAAATCCCTTGGATGAACCTTCAGATGTATAAATCTCTGATTCTTTCTCCTCATCTGCTTCTTGTAAAATTTTATTTCCTCGTTATCAATCAGCCTTTGCACTAAGGTTCAGAACTCAGCACAATCTTGTATGGTATGATTCTCGCAGCTGTGGTATGGACATGCATTCTTACTCATGTCAACCACGTTTTAGACCAGCAAGCCCACCTTGATCATCTTCCTCCATACCTAATGCATGGGTTACTTAACCTTATTCACCTCAGTTATAACCTTTTTTCCTCTTTCTTTAATAACTGCATTGACTCTTACCCTAGTATGGTTCGTCAGTAGGTTCTAAGCCTTATTGGGTTGTTCACTGTCACCAAAGTTGATGACATTCCTCTGCCTTAATCTTTCAATGATATTTTTGAAAGTAAATTTATTCTCTACTGAATACCCTGAAGCCCCTGCATGATTTATTCACATTGAGCATTCGTTTCATACCATTTTGGGTAGGGAGGTTGCATTGGTGAAGTGTGGTAAGGCGACACCACATGTTTATCATACAATATCTGAAATAATTCCTTGTAGGTCATAGGGATTGGGCCAAACTGAAGCCTTTCTCTTTCTTGTCTCAGTTCACTAGCCCCTTATCTGGTAGGGTTCTGTACAGTTGACACGGACGATTGAGGTCAGGATATAGTAATGTTGTTGGATTCATACTTCTGCTCATTATTACCCTCGTTGTCCTTTCTTTTCGCTGATGGCTTCCTGTTAGATTCTTTTTCGTCAAGCTTTCAACTATTGATCATCATTTCAATCATTTCTCCTGCATGACCACATCAGAAAAACTATGCATGAATTTCCTATAAGGTGGCCAAAGAATGGAGTTTTCAGAGTGTTTACGAAGAGCATCTTAGTTTCTTCTTCCTCAAGTGGTGGATGAACCTGTACAGCTACATCACTCTACCTTTGGGCATATTGCATGAAGCTTTCGTTGGACCTCCTCTCCATGCTCTACAACAGGATTCGATGAGGCCTCACGTCTTTCACGTGCGTATACATCTTTAGCCAAATTCTTCCAGGATTTAATTTGAGCCATGTTCAACTGATTGTACCAGTAGATAGTTGATCCTGGTAAGCACCCTTGAAAGCAATGGATTAACAGTTGATCATCCCCTACGTATCTGATCATATTTTTGTAGAACATCGTAATGTGTGCATAAGGACATTTCCTTCCATCAAACTTTTCAAAACCCGAATTTTGAACTTGGGTGGCAGTACTAAATCAGGAACCAAACTTAGCTCATTAGCATCAATCCCATACATGTTATTATCCCCTTCATAGACTTAATTTCTTCCTCCAGTTATTTCTATTTTTCTTTGAATTTCTTGTTCGTCTCTTTTCTACCTACCTCATCAAAATCTGGGACATCTTCAATTTGTTGTTGGTTTAAGAAAATGCTGGACAAATTTATATGCACCCTTCCTGGCTGAGAAGTCGCTCATTGTTGTACTCTAATATGAGGTGGTGTAAAGCATTGAGGGTATAGGGGCTTATCAGTAGTAACACCAGTAGCAGAAGCCTTTCCACGATCCTCTTGTGGTGTGAAACCCGGGGGGTATAAAGGTTCTTCAACAGTAGCAAGAATAGTTGGGGGTTTTTCTCTCTATATATTTCTTCCTTATAGCATGCTTGTAAGTTTCTCCATTAGATCATTCTAGGATTTCAATATTCGCGCATCTCCTCTTGAGCTTTCTTGAAGCTCTCATGTATTCGAGATGGGCTTTCTCAATTTGAGTGATTCTCTCGTCCATTACCTTTTTTCGGGTGTGGTATTGATGCTTAGAAGTGTTTGGTATTCTGTAGTGTAGCCTTTATTATTAATTTCAATGTCTTGACGATGAATATAAATTATATGGAAGTGAATTACTGAACAAATAATTGTAAAACTGCAAATAAAATGTAGAATACAAAATTTGAAAGTAAATATAGTGCAAATGCATGTAGAAAGGCATTGATTCATAAAATCTTATCAGTATTAGAACAAATTTCATTTAGGAAAAAATCATCATCATTACAAGACGAAGCCATTACAGAAAGGTCTAGATCTAGTATTCAGCTCCATTATCTCGTTGACAAGCCAAGTGACCCTTTTCCCAAATCTGATGTTGGGTTTGTGTAGCTCTGAATGACTCTTGCTTGGATATCTATCTCTCCTAGCTTTATTGCAACACCACTCAACTGATTAGTGGTTTCGATTATCATACAATTCACATTTGTTTTCCAATCCTCATAGTGATCATTCGCGTTCTGCCACTACTGTCTGGTGCTTCGATAGTGTGCTCAAGACCAGTGATCTGCACTTGAAAACTATGTAGCGTATTCTCTAAGTCACAAAAATTTATTTGTAAAGTGGTATTCTCTTCGAGGCTAACCCTTAAATATGTCAGCCCATGTTGACCATTCTCCACAAATAAGGAATTTTTGAGCTGTAGGATGTAAGCATTATACTCTTCATTGTTAGCCTCAGCTTGGGGTAACTCTTCCTCGTGCCTCGCTTCCATCTCTTTTTTTTCTTGAGTGATGACCTCTATTTGTTCATTCTTCGCCCCACATCGTTGTATCCAAAGGAAAATTTCTTCCTGCTTTCCTTATAGTAAATGATCTCGATGCTTTCTTTTTAATATCAATTCTTCACTACTTCGTCTCTTTTCAGCTTCAAGTTCATTTATTCTTCGTCCTCTAATCTCGAGCTCACTCACCATGCTATTCACCTCCATTTTGAACCCTTCGACCATATTACTTTTCTCTTCTTATAATTTTTTGACTCTTTTCCCCTTCTAGCTCGCTTGATTGGCCTTGATTTTCAGTTTTGAGCTCCTCAATCTTAGCTTGCAACCCTAGCACTTCAAAAGTGAGCTCCTCTTCTCGCTTCTTACTCAGGGTGTACCTTTGTCTCAATTCCTTGGCTACTTTTCTTTCACCACTCAGTGCACGAGTCCAGGATTTATTCTCTGCTTCGAGCTCTTGATCTCTTCTCTTCTTCTCTGCCTTAAGCTCTTTGACCCGAAGTTCTCTTTTAGCTCTGATGTCCTTAATTCGATGGTCTTTTTCATCCTTGAGTTCTAAGTTCCACTATTCTGAAGTATTTCCTAGTACAACAACTTCCCAGGCCTGATTCATCTTATTTTGTAGGTCCGAGAAATCAACCTCAACCTCATCTTTATTTTTTTGTATGAACTCAAATTGTTTGCTATGGAACCCAATATCAAGGTCCAACATGAAATTTTCTCGTCTAAGACCTTCACACTCTTTTTCTTTCTTGATAGTTTTGTTTTCACATTCATTTGTCGTTATTTCCAACTCATATAATAGATATATGAACTAATCCTCTAAAGGAATAACTCAATCACGGTCAAGTAAGGGAATAATTTCATTATTCCTTGCATCTATCTAAGATACATAGTTTGGTGTTAACATGATGTCAACTGCTACCACATCAGTTTGAAAGGTTAACTTGCAAGCATCTGACATTAAACGGGTTGTTTTCTTGTAATGTTCCCCATGGTACACAAATTCATACTTACTTAGGCCTGAGGTGGATGGGATAAACTGGAGTGCCCCATATTGCCTCAACACCATTAGTGGAGCATAACCTACTCCACCTCATAATCCTAATAGAGTTATCCAATCAGTGCCACATATTTATACAATATATCCATAAAGGCTGACCAGGGTACTTGCCACACTATGTCGTTATCTTGTAAATTCCTAAAAGTGAAACCTAATATTTTCTTGTGAGATGCTTTGGCCATTATTTGGTGAGAAAGTATTTTAATAGAGAATAAGCACTTGAGAATCGATGGTTGTATTCTCGTTCAATCTTCCAAAAGTGACTATGAATCCACACAGTAAGCAACTGAACACACCTAGTAAAGTGACTACTCTATGGTCTTTTACATCTGTTAAGTGATATGAATGTCTCTGCTAAGACTCTAGGAAAAGAATTTACTTTCATTTCCAAGCGCTCAAATAGATCAACCACGGCAGAGTCTATATGGTAAAGAACTTTTAGGAAGATCACTAAGTCGTAAATTCCCAAATCAAACTTTTCTATACTCTTCTAAATATCTCTTTGTTTAACAATCAGTTCTTTAATGCACGGCCAAGGGAAATAATCAAACTCTCATTTATTTTGGATGTGACCAGTTACCCACTTCTCCCAATTCTAGTAATATTTACGAGCTTGCTTTTGAAGGGTTATACTTTTTGTCGCTTTTGAGTAGATTGTATGCAAGTGTATCGTCTCAAAATGAAATAGGGAGGTGTATTCCTCCAAAGTGGGAGTTATGTCCTCTTTGTTGAAAGTGAAACAACTATATGTTGGATTCCAAAACTAGATCAGAACTTTGATCAATGGCTCATTTACATTCACCATACTTTTGCCAGAATGCATGCCTCGTATCATATTTCCAACTTTGCCATATTTCACATAGCCCTTATATATCATTTTGCTTAAGACTGACTGGAGCGACCTCTGGTAGTACTGATATGTAGTCTTCAGTTAAACTATCCCTCTTCTTCCTTTTGGTTTCTTCAGACCATGACCTCACTTATGCATTCTTTATTTCCTTGTTATGAAAACTCTTGTCCATTTTGTGACCGTCTTCTTCTTTGATGACCACTTCCTGAACCAACACATTTCTTAATAAATGATCATGCAATGCAACAATACCAAAAAAAAGAAACAAAAATCAAATTGTGTCAGTATAAACAATGAATAATATAATAACTAGAAAGTATATCATAAACCTTACCCACATGTAATCTACCCAACATGATATTTACCCTCATACTTTTATTTGGTAAATAAACCCTAACCACATGCCATCTAGTTCACAGGCTTCGTACAAAATATAAAACCTAACTGTATACTCTTCTAGTTCTCATGTTTTTGCAAAATAAGTAAATAAATTCGAGGAAAAGGTTAGACTGAGTTCCCCCTTCTGTGAGTTTTGAAGAACCGCAGACGCAAATTCAGTATGAGACGGGTAGAGTCTTGGTATTACTAGCAGGGTCCTAAATTGTCCTTTGCTGGTGCCCCCTTGGGCCTACCAAACCATCGATACTCACCCATTATAGGCTTAAACGGGTCAAGTTCAATTTGAGAGGATGCATTCCCCTATGTCCATACGAGGAAATTCAATGTTTCACTCATAAACACGAGGCATATGAACCCTAGAGGTTACTTGCTAAAGCCCAGGTGGAGAAAAATACTTTTTTTTCATGTAAGCGTAGCATTCACCCCTACCTAACAAGATAGAGCACAGTTAGAAGGCTATAAACACTCAAACAATTACAGCTCGAGTGGGGGAACTCACAATCCTTCGCCTCGATCCAAAAACAAACAAATTAAAATAAAGGTCAAAAATCTGAAACATGTATATCACATGTTAGTACAACCAATAAATAAAATATGCACGAAGCAATGCAAACAAAACATGAGGGTCAAAATTTAAATATCATTCAAATTTATCATTTTCAACTAAAAGGATGACATATAATATATTACGACCACTCTCTAACGTCTCCAGCGGAGTCGCCAAGCTGTCAGAACTGTCCTTAAGCTTTTTCGGGCTATGGCGGGGAGCGATCCAACTTATTCTTGGAAAATGCTAGGGTTAAAATAAACGTATAAATAAACGGATTTGGAGTCGCCATCGACCTTTGAATAGGTAGGTCGAATACCTAAAAATATCCTTTAAAATAATTTTAGGAAAAATAATTTAAAAAGATAAAAAAGGATCTGCGTTTAACCAGAAATTTGATTTAAAAAAGGGTTCCGGAGTCAATTGCACGTGGAGAAGAATTAGCACCCCCACAGCGCTCGAAATCGGTACCTAAGCGATTATATGTCATCTGGATGTTGAAATTGGCAAACTTGAATATACATTTAAATTATGATCATTTTTAGAAAAAAATAAAAGGGGTATTATTTTGTATGAAAATTCTTGAAAATACATTCCTTGTTAGTTAAGGGGCATTTCCATGGATTCTCCATATGAAATAACATTGCCCAAATTTTAATAAATCATATATACAAGATAATTTTTAAAACAACTCAGATATAAAAATGTATTAATTTGTATGAAAAATCATTAGGATGTGATCCTTTTCAGTTAAGGCACATTTCTGTAGATTCCCCATACAAAATAATATTGTCTTAGCTTATAGATAAAATAAATATATTAAATGTTCTAAAAAAATATTTGAATATAAAACGTATTATTTTGTTTGAACTATTCTTGGAAACACACTCCTTATCAGTTAAGGCGTGTTTCTATAAATTATTCACACAAAATAATATTTCTTATATATTTTTTAAAAAAAATACTAATATACATATATTGATTGAACCCATGCATATTTAATAGCTTCCTAATAACATATGACAAGCAAGAAAAGGTTAAAACACAATACAAGTCGAATATACCGTACTAAAATATGGCAAAAAGACAGAAACTTTAAAGACCAAACTGCAAAACCAGCAAAGCCTAGGGTATCTATTGTGAATATTATACAAACTAGGCACCATAATCATAAATAAACCAACAACACCTTTTAGAACTAAAAAATATTAAATTATTAATATTATAGGGTCGAAACTATAAAACAAGCAAAAATGAGGAACATAAACAAGAACATCTCACAAACTAGGTATTGGAATTGTAATTTAACCACCACTAAAATTCAGTATTAAAATGGAAATCATTAAGATCTAAGGACAAAATCAAATATTTACCCAAAACACGTACAAACAGGAACAATGACTAAAATGGAAATGGAGTAAAACTTGAGATCCAAATTCAAATAAATGAACATTCATTTCAGTTACCAAATTGCAATATTACAGTATTCAATGGTTGCGGAATAATTTCTCCATGCGCCCAAAATGTAAAACCCCTCCCCCTAAACGGTGTTGTATGCAGTGGGTATAAATACCCAAAAACTGGCCGAAAATCTCAAGCCCTCTTCATTTTCTCATTTTCATTCTTCTCATTTTCATTCTTCTCTAAAAGGAGAGAAAGCCTTTTTTCCTCTCTGGCTTCTCTCTTCCCTCCCTCACCGGGGGGAGGTTAGTAGCCTTCGGACAGTGTTCACCAGAGCCTTCATCACCGCACACGGCGGCTGGTGATCTAAAAAGTAACACAAATATATGTTCATCATTCCATTAACCCAAAAATACACCCCACTCAACCTAAAACTGACCCCAGCGTTCTAGATCTAAGTGAGACGAAGGAGTTACCTTTGGTTTTCAGTGGTCCCTCTTTTCTCCGGTGGTGAGATGCGTGGCTTCAGGTGGTAAGGTCTCATTTCCTCTCTCTCAATTTTTTCTTTCTTTCTTTCTTTTTTTTTTAAATGAGCTATTGGTTTTCTTCCTTTTTTGTTCTCCGGTTTTTCTTACTTGGTTTTGTTGTTTGCTCTGTTCTTGGTGATGTCTTGATATAGAGGCTTTGGTTTTGATTTTATTTTCATTGCATATAAATGGGGAAGATATCCTCTTACTTCCTTTTTTTGTTATATTTTCTTCTTTTGGCTTTGGGTGATCTAACCAAGGAGAGAAGTTTGGCGGTGACGACAGCAACACAGGGGGTAAAAAATTAACCCCGAGGCCCTTTGTGTTCTTTCAGTGGCCGGTGCGAAATCTGGCGGCCGTGGTAGTCCTCGGGCAATGGAGAATCACGGGCGCGTGCTTCTCACGCGGGGAACGCGTGATGGCGGCGGCTTGGCGCATGGTGGCTATTGATTAGGGTGAAATCCTAGTTGATCCAGATTTGGACTATTGGATGGGTCCAGATTTGACATTTCAGATCGAGCGGCAGTTGGAAGCTGATGGGAGTTAGGGTTTCTGCAAACCTAGCAACTTGAGCTCACTTCGGTTTGGGCTTCCTGGGGTTTGTTCGGGCATGAGTTTTGGCCTGGTTTTGGGCCTGTAAAAAATGTGTAATAATAATAATAATAATAATAATAAATGATAATAATAATATTAAATTTGAACCCGGATAAAAATGGGTGTCTACAAGGTTCAATTAATATACAACTCTTAGGGTTAAACGTATATATGTGTCAAAATTTTTGATTTCATGTGTTGATGACATTGCTTGAAGTTCGTGGAAGAGCTTAGCATTTTCTTTGTCTCGTTTGATTTAAGAGAAATCCAAAATCCTTTAATTTTTCATATTTATAACGTAGAATTAGGTATCATTAATATAAATTAGTTTATGTTTCGTGTATTTCTGAAATATTTTGATAAGATTATCCATTTATATTATATTCATATATTTCTACACTTTATTTTAATCATTTTTCCTCAAGTAAATATTTATTTTCTTCATTTATTCACTAAATAAATCAAACTTTTAAAATGTTTCATTATTTATTTTATTCTAAATTGAAACACTATATTTAACTCATCCACATGTTCTCGGTAGACCGATTTAGGATCCAACTCAATTCATTTGATGATTTTTTAAAGGTTTAATACAAAAATAAGTGTAAAAATTATATTTAAAATTAATTTTTAGTGTTTCAAGAATTTTTTTGTTAAAAATAGGTATCAAATGTTTTCTCTGTTATATAAGTGTCTATAATTAAAAACTTCCATTAAGTAATCATGTCACTCTTGATGCTTAAAGATTTTTTGTTAAAAATAGATGCCTAATTTTTTTCCATTACATTAAGTATCTACTTTTGACAAAAAAATACTTTTGACAAAAAATTCTTTAGACACTGAAAGTCAGTTTTAAGTATAGTTTAAGTATTAATTTTTTATATTAAACAATGTTTACTCTTTTTATATGATGTATTTAAAGAATTTGATCGAGATCACGTGTTTAGGTTAATTGTTATAACTATGCTTTGAGGAAAAATTAGGCTATGTTTGGATCTAAAAAATATGAGTTTTTATTTTATTTTTAAAAAAAATGGAAAATGTTCCAGAAATCATGTTTGGTTATAAAATTAGGAATTGATTACTAAAAATTTAAAAAAAAAATTTAAAATTTAAAAACATAAAAAAATATACTTTTTAATATTTTTTATTAAAATTATTTTGTTAATTTAACAAATAGAAAAATGTGTTATTTAGACTTTTAGCTTACACTAGTTTAAAATCTTCTTATAATACTTTTTTTATTTAATGATTTGTGATGCCCTCAAACTTTTACAAGAAAACCAATGTGGCCCTTGAATTTTTTTATACTCAATATAGCCTTAAATTAGGGAAAATCTAATCTAACCCTTTAACCAATAGAACTGAATGTTGATAGTTATGATGTTGATGTGATGATCCACATCAACATCATTGGTTGTCACATAAGCATTGTGAACTGCCACATAAGTATTGTGATTGTTAACATTTGATTTTGTTAACCAAAGAGCATATTATTATTATTTTTAGTTTAAGGTCACATTGAGTGCAAAAAAAAAAGTTCAAGGTCAAAATAATATTTTATATAAAATTTAGAGGTCAAAATGATATTTCATCTAAAGTTTAATGACTGATTAGTATCCTATCTAAAATTTAAGAGAATTAATGACTCAATAAGTGACCAAAACATAGCTTTTAAATTTGATGAATAAAAGTGTACAATTATAAAAGAAAAAGTAACCAATCTGATAATTTACCCAAAAAATAAGAAATATATCATGAAATATCAATCATGTTATTTAGAGAAGAAATAACCGTAAAAATAAATATAAAAATATAAAGACTATAATGTCACCTAGCATCACCATAAAATTCCGAATCATTTGTCCTTTAGATAAGAGTCACAAGCTCTATAACTTGTACCCATGCTATTTTTCTTTTTATGGGCGCAATTTTATATGCTTTATAAAAATAAAAAATAAAATGACAACTAAGTGAATTCCTATGTTTTTTTTTAGTTATATACATTGAATCAAATTACTTTCCCGGTTGAAAGAACTAACTATTTGATTTTATATAAAGAATTTACGTGCACAAGTTTTGCTTACTTATATCACCAAAATGCTTTGCCTACTTATATATTATGGAGAGAAAAAAACCGTGGTATTTATGGGTTGGAGTCAAAATACAATAAAAACTTTATAAATTAATAATGTGGTAGTCATGTAACTTTATTAATTTAAAAATATATTAATTAATCAATAAGTTAATAATTTATTAATTTAAAGAGATTTTTTTATCAATTCAACGAACCTACATTATTTTTTATGAATAAAACATATATTTTGTATTGACTAAATCAATGATATTTATGTACAATGTAGCTAATAAAATATAATACATACCCTTGAAAAAAAATCATTATAGTTCGTAGTACTAGTTAAAACTTAATGCAAGTTCATGTATGATAAGGAAATCAATCACTATATAAACAACATCAAATATTCTTAATTAGTTAATCCAAATCAAGATCAACCAACCATAGCTTCACATCTAATTAGATGTCCTAGTTTTATTTTTAATTTTATAAAATTATTAATTTATAATATTGAAGTGACCATTAATTTATATAAGGATCTTCTTAAAGTTGTTATTTATTAATTTATCGAAATTATTAATTTAGATTTTGGGATCAAGTCGGGACCAATAAAAAATATTCTTTTAGAGAGATTATTAATTTATAAAGTATCATTTTATGGAGGTTCTATTGTACTCTTTTATTATGAAATAGAGGGATTTGTTTATCTCAATAATTTTAATTAAAAGTAATTTCATCAAAAGGGAAAATATCTAGCTTAAAATTTTATTTTTTTCAATAATTTCTTATTTTATTGATTGTATCTATCTTAAAATTTTATTGTCAATTACATAGTTCCTCATTGAACTTTACTCTCTCTCCTATTTTACTCAATGTACTTTCAATTTTTCTATTTCGCTCACTGAACTTTACAAATTGAATCATTTTGCTCACTATGTCGTTAACTCTCTAATAGTGTGATGATGTGTCATTTTTAATTATTATTTAATATAAAATAATTGAAAATATAAAGGGTAAATTACACCGTTCCTCACTGAACTTTACTCTCTCTCCTATTTTGCTCACTCAACTATAAAATAAAAACATAAGGTGTTGGAAGCCACCGTCGATCACCTTTAACCGTCGTAGATAATGGTCATTCGGTCCCAAATTTTATAGGTCGCATTGCTTACACCTTGAGTCCAAATCTGAACTCCATTTTTTCGAAACTTATTCCAATGTCCACAAATTTGAGATTAAAAGTGAGAAAGCTGAAACATTTGAATCGAGATTCACGGATTTTGAAACATCTTTCGATGAAGCAACCACAAAATTTGGACTTAGGGGGTCAAAACGACCCATGAATTTTGAGAAAGAACAACCACCATCAATGATGGTAGACGGTGGCCGAAATGTAAAATGACGTGGTGGCTGGCGGCGACAACCGGTCACCTTATTTGCAACGAAGAGGATTCGAAATGACGTCCTTTTGGTGTATGTTTGAGTTTTTCAAAATGACGTCATTTTGATGTTTGTGCCATGTCATCATACCCTTAGAAAGTTAACTGCAAAATGAGAAAAATGATTCAATTTGTAAAATTTAGTGAACAAAATAGAAAAATTGAAAGTACGGTGAGTAAAATAGGAGAGAGAGTAAAGTTCAGTGAGGAACGGTGTAATTTACCCAAAATTTTATTCTTATTCACCTTTTATAAAAAAATTATTATTAGTAATATATATATATATATATGTTCACTCTCAAAAAAAATCTAAATCAATCATTAAATTCATAGCTTTCATTAGGGAGTTCACACTTTGATTAAAACCGATTTAACCGACCGAATAGAAGTTTCTTCAATTATCGGTCAGTTAATTTTATGTTCGATCGATTAACAGTTAGTGATTTTTTCAAACTTTGGTTACCGGTTAATTTGGTTCGAAATCGGTCGGTTAATCGAATTAACTAAAGTTATTAAAATTTTAATATTATATATATTATTTATATATTAGAGTGTTTAAATTTCAGTTTTAATTAAATTAACTTATCAAATTAACTGAAAAATATAAAATATTTATAAATAATATATATTATTTATAAATTTCAGTTAATTTGGTTAACTGACTGATTAAACGAACTTTGTTCGGTTTGGTTAATTATTTTCAAAAATATTTCAGTTCCGTTAGCGGTTAAAGGTAAAAAATGATTAATGAAATTTCAGAAGTTCGGTTCAATCGGTTAATCGAACTGACCGATTGAAGACTACTAGTTGTCATGAAGGGGTGTTCGACTTCTCTAAAGAAAACATAGTTCTATACCGACTTGATTTTAATTGGTAAACTACATATTTAGTATCTAAACTATTAGTTTTGGTTCGTTTTAGTATCTAAACTTTTAATTTTTAAAAAAAACATACCTAATGTTTAGTTTTTGTTTCATTTTAGTATTCCACCATTAAAAACTTAATGCGTTTAGTACCTAAACTATCTGTTTTAGTGCATAAACTTCCATTTTTTTCAAAATTTAACATTAAATTTTGAACATGGATACTAAAATGAAACAAAAACTAAATTTTAGGTATAGTTTTGAAACAATTGAAAGTTTAGATACTAAAACAGATCAAAACTGATAGTTTAAATACTAAATGTATAATTTACTCAAACAAATATGATAGTAAATATATGAAATTGTACTTTTCCTCCTCATACTTAGTTGAATTCCCCTCCTTGACACTTATGTATATATGTAAATTTAGAATATAACATATCATGTTTTGGATAGCTCCATATTCAAAAACATTTCTCACTGAGTTACAAGGAAAAAAGTGAAGAATAAAAAAATTAAATTAAAATAAAATATTTGTAAAAGATAAAATTTAATTTGATTCGACTTTATCTAATTATAAATAAGAAAAATAATAATCACTACACAAGAAAAATTATGAATAATAAAAGTATATAATATCGTATGTATCTCAAAACTCGAAATATATATTAAAGACTCAATTTTTAGGTTTAGTCCTCTTGGTTATTTAAATTTCATAATTTGACACTCTAAGTGATGTGATCTTGATCAGCACCAATTTCTCCATTACTTGATCACATCTTTGGAAATCATTAAGGCTCATTCTAAGAGAATTTTACCTTATTTTATTTTTTATTATCTTCTTTATGCATTGTATATTATTTTAAGAATATTTTTTTTTGCGTATTAAGAGATGATTGATATGTTATCATTCATTTGCATAATTTTATTTTGCATGAGTAACCAATAGTTCCAAAACATTCATTTGCAATAATAAACATGCTGCCCATTAAAAGCATGCACTTCATTTTAATTATATAGTTCATTAAAGCATGTAGTTCAATCAATAATGCAAATCATTTAATTAAGTGGTTCATTGATGCATATGGTTCATTCAATAAAGTTTTTTCATTAATTAAATTATTTCATTCATTAAACTAATTCATTAATTAAACTAGATCTTTAATGTTTTATGACATGTTTATTTTTGTTTTATTCAAGCTTGAACATTTGCTATTTTTGTGTCTAGGTGCATGAGGGGAGTTGAACATTCATAATAAATGCAAGAATATCAGTCAGAATGTCTTTCATTTCTGGACGCAATACATACGTGTTTGGGCCCTAAAATCAATTGGATATTATTCCTCTATCTCTTATCTTTCCAACTCCTTTTAAATCACCTCAATATGATATCGAGAGCTTGATATATGATCGTTTAACTGAATACAGTGCAGGCTGAAATTTTCATTATGAGGATTTTATGCAAGGATGAAGTTGAACCAATGAGAGCCTTTTCATATTCAGCAAGGAGACAAGAAATTGAACACCTTCATTATTCATATACTCAAAGCATTCAAGATAATTTTTATCATCTTTTTGGAGGCTTTACATATTCTACAAGGAGACATGTAATTAAGGTCATCTTTATGACATTCAAGAAGGATAAATGACATGTAGATGAGCATGGAATAATAAGAGACACCCTTTTGAAGAAATTGCGTCTCCATTAAACCATAAAAGTGTCTAAATTATCTAAAATATTCAGCCACTAAAGGAGATAAGAAGAAAGAAGGCTTTCAAGAGAATTCAACACCATTAAGATGAAGCATTCATCTTCTTTTGTAAGACTCTTCATATGGTACTTATAAACACTATAAATAGGCACCTTCATTTCATTTGTAAACACACTTTTGAAATATATAAAAACCTCTTGTGAGTTGTTTTCTTTTTTAGTTCTTGTAAAGAACTTTATCGACTTCAAGTTGTTCTTCTGGCATTCATCCATTTCTATTTGTTTATATTGTTGGTTCCTAGCTCTTTATAGATAGAGGGTCACAATACATACCCTTTCACTTTAATTCCATTCACTTATATTGATGGTTCTTAGTTCTACATAACTAGTGGGTCACAATCCGCCTATCCTTACAATACATCCCACGCCTACACCGTTTATAACCTTCACCATCTCTCTTTCATAAACATCAATTCCTATTGTCGCAACCGGTTTTCGTCCGGGCACGAAATATTTATTTGGCGGGAAAAGTGATGTGAATAAATGGTTTTGAAAATAATTTGGGAGTCGCCATCGGCCTTTTGGGTCAAGTAGGTCGAATACCTAAAAATTATCTTTTAACAAAGTTTTTAAGAAAACATCAGTTAAAAGATGAACTGATCTGCGTTTATAACCAAAAATTCTTTCTTTTTAATAATAAAAAGGGATTCGTGGTCGGTTACGTTTAGGGAAGGATTAGCACCCCTACAACGCCCAAAATTGGTACTTTTTAATTATAAATTGTCTCTATTTATTGGAAATTTAAAAATTTAAAATATATTTAATTCATAATCATGTTATTTCAAATTTATTACTATAATTGTAATAAAATCTATTAATTTATATATATAAATAAGATATTTATTTATTTAAAAATATCAGAAAAGGGCTTCTAGGTGCCTTAAGACAGCTCTTTTCTTCGACATTAAAAAACAAATAAATAAATTAAACATTTTCTTAAAAAATTATAAAATATATATATAGTTCATAAATAGGATTTTAATAGAAAACAAATTAAATAATTTTTATTATATACATGCTTATAATAATAATAAAATGATAATGAAAGTAATAATTTAAATATATTGAAAAATAAAGGAAAATAATAATAAAATGAAAATGCAAATAAATGGTAATTAAATAAAATTTAAACAACAAGATTAAAATGTAAAATATCAAAATTAATGAACCTAATTAGATTTATTATAAAAAAATATAATTACTAATACTATAATTTAACCTAATTAATTATTGGGATCAAAATAGAAGTAATTAAAATTACCAGGGACTAAATAAAGTATTTAACCTTAAATATTTATAAATATGATGCAGGACTAAATTATAAATTAAATGAAATTACGAGACTAAATTAAAAAAACAGAAGTTGATTGCAATGACCAAAATGGAATGTTACAAAACTCGGATAGCTGCGGGTATGGTTATTCCATATGGGAAATTACAGAAACACCCTCACCAAAACGGCGTCGTTTTGGTGAGGGTATAAAAACCCTATTATAACCGGCCCTTTGGGCCAAATCCTCATTTCTCTCTTCCTTGGTGTCTCTCTAAAACAGAGAGAAGCATTTTTCTCTGGCTTCTCTCTAGGTTCCCTCACCGGAGGGAATCCGGTTGCCAGTCGACAGCCACACGCCGCCGTTAGCTCCGCCGCCGGCCACCATCTCCGGTGGCCGGATTTTACAGAAACACCCCCAAATGACAGCTTATATTTTCCTTTATCTAGATCTAAAGTAAGTTTTGCTAAAAATCCTCTAGATTTCCCTAAATCTAAACAAAACCGTAGGCATTACCTTCGGTTTTCACGGTGAAACTGACGAGCAATGTAAGTTTTCTTTCTCTTTTCTTTTGATTCGTAGTTGACTGTGGTCGTTGGTAATCTTTTCTCTTTGTTGTATTCGTCGTTTCTCTCTATGGTTCTATCGTTCTCCTCTTCTTGCTTCCTTTCTCTCCTTCTCTGTTTTTTTTTGTTGGTTCTCCTTTCTTTTTCTATTTTTGCTGGTTCTCCTTTTCTGTTTTTGCTGATTTGGTGGCTTTATAGCCACCACCAAGGCTCATTATGGACCAGTTAATAGGGTGATTTTCCGGTGAGTCACCAAACTATGGTGGTAACTCACCCTATAGCTTCAACGTGGAAGGGCAACTGGCTTCTGGAAGCTGCTGGAAAGGGTGTTGTAGTAAAGCTGAAACGTGGAGGGGCTGCTGCAGTTGGAAGCTGCTGGAATTTGTAACGTGGAGGGGCTGCTGCAGCTAAAAATTTAGTGTCTACAGCTGCCCCTCTTTGCTCATTCTTGTGTTAACAAGAATAGGGCAAAGACGAAAAGGCAATAAATTTTTGCTCATTTGACTTCTCTTGATTAGGACATAAATGTTGAACAAATTCTTCTCATTATGAACTTCTTCCACTGTAAATGACAATTCATCCTTTTCTATGATGAAATCTAGCAAAAGGTTGAACATTGATGTTGCTCTATATCCTTCTACGATAGAGTCGAACAAAATGTTGAATAAGTTCTTCTCATTACGAACTTCTTCTTCTTCAGATGAGTTCTTCTCATTATGAACTTTTTATGGCAAAGTTGATGTTGATCTACCTTATGTGATAGAATCAAGCAAAAGGTTGAACAAGTTCTCCTCCTTCTTCAGATGAGTTCTTCTTATTATGAACTTTTTCGCTGGGGATGACAATTTATCTTCTTCTGTAATGTAATCTAGCAAAAAGTTGAACAAATTCTCTTCCTTCTTCAGATGAGTTCTTCTTATTATGAACTTTTTATGGAAATGCTGATACTGATCTATCTCATTCTGTGATAGAATCAAACAAAGGTTGAACAAGCTCTTCTCATTATGAACTTCTTCTTCCTTCTTCAGATGAGTTCTTCTCATTATGAACTTTCTCTGGAAAATTGATCCATCAAGTGATGGATTTGAGCAAAAGGTTGAACAAATTCTTCTCATTATGAATTTCTTCTTCTTCAGATGATGAGTTCTTCTCATTATGAACTCTACCTGTCAATGTTAATCCATCAAATGATGAATTTAAACAAAAGGTTGAACAAATTCTTCTCATTATGAACTTCTTCTTCCTTCTTCAAATGAGTTCTTCTCATTATGAACTTTCTCTGGAAAAGCTGATCCATCAAATGATGGATTTGAGCAAAAGGTTGAACAAATTCTTCTCATTATGAATTTCTTCTTCCTTCTTCAGATGAGTTCTTCTTATTATGAACTTTTTATGGAAATGCTGATACTGATCTATCTCATTCTGTGATAGAATCAAACAAAGGTTGAACAAGATCTTCTCATTATGAACTTCTTCTTCCTTCTTCAGATGAGTTCTTCTTATTATGAACTTTCTCTGGAAAATTGATCCATCAAGTGATGGATTTGAGCAAAAGGTTGAACAAATTCTTCTCATTATGAATTTCTTCTTCTTCAGATGACGAGTTCTTCTCATTATGAACTCTACCTGCAATGTTAATCCATCAAATGATGAATTTAAATCTTTGCTAAAATCTTTGAAATTCCTGTCAAAATTCAACATGGATAAAATGAATGAAAATGCCCCTATTTTTGCAAATGCCTAAATATGATGCATGAATGTTGATGCAATCTTTATTTGACTTCAAAATGGTGAACTTGGTTTTCCTCCACTTCATCATTTATTGTCAGGGTCACCTCTGGATATCAGTGTAGCAACTTATGCTATCAAGCTTGCATTTCTGAAGAACCATCTGATCAACTTGTATCTTTATGTCTTCTTTGCTTCATGAAAGTCTCAGAAGAATTGTTTCATTTGTGGAACTTTTGTCGTAGTCAGAAATATGACCTTGATGCCCCATTTTGTCTTGGATAAAACCAACTTTCTTTGCTTAGAGTTGTGCAGAAATCTGATAAAGCTTTCATCTTTGAAAAGAGAATCTGTTATCTTTAAAAAGGGAATCTATCATCTTTGAAGATAGAATCTATCATCTTTGAAGAATGTAGATGTAGATATGTTTGACTCAGCATGGATTAATTAGGAGAGTAGAGTTTGTTCTGATTTGACTCTTGAAACATATCACAAGGAGGATTTATCTTAATTCCTTTCATATCTCCACATCTAATCCAATCTCGAATACGGCAACTTGGACCATATCATGTCGAGATGTTTAACAACAACCTGTCGTTCAACCTTAGTTGGTGCCACTAGTTTCTTGTTGTTAAAATTTCTGCTTCCCTTCTGTGGAAAGAAATCTTCATTATATCTCACTTCTAATCTTGGAGTGGAAAAGACAGACTTGATGGAAACCATATGATCGTAACATTTTTTCAACATCATAATAGCAGGTTCGTAAAACATTTGACGGCGTATTCATCATTTCCTGTGGCTTCTGCTCAGATGTTCGTAAAACATTTGACAACACATTCATCCTTTCCTGTAGTTTCTGCTCAGATGTTCGTAAAACATTTGACAACACATTCATCCTTTCCTGTGGTTTCTGCTCAGATGTTCTCAATCATTGAAGCTCTTTGCCTAGTGTTCAAAGCTTTTGAATGACGTCACAAGACCACTTGAGAACAAAAGTTAATAGGAATACAAATGAGATGCTGGTATGACCAAAAAGTTGATCAAATTCTCAAGATATGCTAGTGATGAATTGAATAAGAGATACCAATTGATCTTGATATTGTCTCAGGCAAGGGTAAGTGTGATATTGATCACGTTTTCTTCTGTAATGAGCGTTGTAGGAATTAGAAACACACCCACTATAAGAGCCATGTATGGAAAGATATCCGTAAAATTCTTGATGCTGGGGATGAAACTCACATGATAAACCAAATAGATGAAAACTCAGTTCAGTCTAGTTGGCAATGATAACCCCAGTAACATCGGGAAATAGTAATATACATGAGCTTCTCTCTTCAATGTCATCAAGTAAACAAAACTGATGTGAAAAACAACTTCGTAACCTCAACAGTATGGTTGAAACTAACTGATAGAAATCTCAAAGAAATATTTTCAATTATCACCGACACACAAAAGGCCAAATTCAGATTTCGAGGTCTCGAGGAACTGATCCTTGGATCGAATGGTTTACAAAGGGACCATCTTTATTCATGTAACCATGATGTAGCTTAACAAAGAACACACTATCATGTGACACATGGTTTAAGAAGATTGGGTATTTGAAACCATACTTGCTGAATAAATATTTGTTCAACAACAGGACAATAATGCAACTGTCTGATGAACAAAGCAATTATGTGTAGTCAGATTGATTGTTATTGTTTCACCATTTTCATTCTTCATATTTTTCTGTCTTATTGGAAATATCTACTCAAGTCAATGATTTTTAACACATGATGATGTGGGCCTTCAGCATGCCCCAGCATTTGCTGATACGATCGTTCAAAAATGCATCAACAGTCCTAATTCTGATTGAAATGGGCTTTCAGCATGCCCCGATATTTGCTTCTTGTTAATCCGAGCCTTCAAAATGCCCCACATGGATCTATCTGAAGGAACCTTTAAAATGCCCCAACATTTGCTGATACAGATGTTAAAAGTGTGCTCAACATTACTTCTTGTTGAGTGAGCCTCTAAGAATGCCCAAATATTCATATTGTTGTGAGCCTTCAAAATGCCCCAATATTATATTTCTGATTGAAATGGGCCCTCAAGATGTCCCTCTAGATTTGTCTGATTCACTCTCAATGTCTGTTTGACTGAAATGTCATGATCCCCACGAGGTCCAATTTTGACAATGAACTGTTGTAGGTACTTGTTGCCCCAAATTTGTTTATCTTGAATACTCTCATTCTGGTGTCACTAAACAGCAGTGTTGTCCGGTAACTGGAAGAATTCTCTTCATATTGTCACAAACTTAAGAAGTACTCAATCATTCTGACAGAAACGTCTGAGATATGTACCTCTTATAAATGAGGTGCCCATTTTTGAATCTGGAGAGATCTTAATCGGATAGAGTAGTATAAATAGCTTGGTAATCCGTTCCAGGCTGACATAGTGAACCTTGTTTTTAGTGAAGGCTATTTCTAGAATATACTTTTCTGAGGTCGAGAAACCAATTTATGTGAACAGTAATCTGATACAACAGCAAGACTACATATACAGTGGTACAAGCTTTTGAAAAATCTGCATCCATGCAACATGTTGATTCTGATAACAACTCATCTGATTATGAAGTGATCTTTCAGGATGATTTCACAGATATTGATAGTTCTTCTGATATCGAGGAAATCCTGAATTTTGATTCTGATGAGGAGAATAAACTGTTATACTTGACAAAAATGGGATTCTCAGAGGCTGAGGCTTCAATAGTCATGGAGATATGTGGTCCCGATTCATCAATTACAGAGTTGACAGATTTTATATGTGCTGATCAAATGGCTAAGGCTGCTGACGTACTTCTTCCAGTAGAAGGTAGGAATTCATTATACAATGACCCCAATTACAAGCAAAGGCAAAACTTGGGCTATGATTTTTGAAAAGGAAGAAGCAGAGGAAGCTTGAAAAGAAGCTTCTTAATGAAGAGGATCATGCAGTTCATCTTTTAATTCCAATGATTGGTTCTGGGGTTCCTACCGAACCAGATCAGATAACTCAAAGAACACTTCCAGAAGATGCTATTAGGTCTCCTTATTTCTGCTATGAGCAAATTCATCTTTCAAATATAATGATTGGTTTTGGGGTTCATACCAAATCAGATCAGATAACTCAAAGAACACTTCCAGAAGATGCTATTGGGTCTTCTTATTTCTACTATGAGCAAATTCATCTTTTAAATCCAATGATTGGTTTTACCAAACCAGATCAGATAACTCAAAGAACACTTCCAGAAGATGCTATTGGGTCTTCTTATTTCTACTATGAGCAAATTTATCTTTTAAATCCAATGATTGGTTTTACCAAACCAGATCAGATAACTCAAAGAACACTTCCAGAAGATGCTATGAGCACATTTATCTTTCAAATTCAATGATTTGTTTTTAGGGTTCATACCAAACCAGACCAGATAACTCAAAGAACACTTCCAGAAGATGCTATGAGCACATTCATCTTTCAAATTCAATGATTGGTTTTACCAAACCAGATCAGATAACTCAAATAACACTTCCAGAAGATGCTATTAGCACATGGCATTTGTTCTAGTTAATGTTTGGACTGGGATATCACAATACTTATTCGATGTAGAGCCAGAATTTGTAGATTCGAAGCGTTTTCATGTTGTTATACTGAAAAGGGCTATATTCATAATTCTGCCAATTAAGAACAGATTTTCTCTTATTCTGCTTCCTCCATGTGCTGATGTTTTTCCATTGACAAAGAAATGATGGTCTTCCTGGGATCCAAGAACAAAGTTGAACTGTTTATAAACATGTACAGGAAGTGCCAAATTGACAGAAAGGATCTGTAAGGCTCTTGAAGCTTATGACAATGAGCCACCTTCGAGTGTCCAGAAGTATGTTCTTGATGAGTGCTGAAAATGGAATCTGGTATGGGTTGAAAAGAATAAAATTATTCCACTTGAATCTGATGAGGTGGAAATGCTTCTAGGTTTCCCTAAAAACCATACACAATGATCTGTATAGAGGCATGTTCCATGGTGGTATCAATGTCCTGTCTCTTTTCTCTGGGATCAATGATGCAGAAGTTGCCTTTTATTGTCTTGGCATACTTTTGAAAACAGATGTGCAAGAACTGAATAATGATCGGTTGGAGCAATTGATGAGTAAATTTGGCAGATTCGACCTTGTTGTCGGTAGCATCCCGTGTAACAACCTTACTAGAAGAAATAAACATCATCAGGGTGAAATAGAAGATTTTTGCTGGTGCATTTTCTTGCAATGACTGCCACAGTGACTGTCTCTTCTGCTGCTCCAAAATACACACTGTCATATCTCACTCTTCCCTAACCATGGAAAGGTTTAGTTGATGGTAAAACTGGTTATCTCAACTTTTGGAATCCTGTACGGTATACAAATGTAGAATTTGTTCCAATGTCTTATTCTGTGCCATAAGTCCTCAAATTCAAATTCAGCAATCTTCTGAAGGACATAATGGATATCATCTTGACAAAGAAAGTGATCGACATAGAAGAAGTAGCAATGATGTATCAAGACTTGAGCCAGCATCACGGTATAACCAGAGTGCAGGTAGTGACTTGTTCATGATTCTATGATGTAATCTTCTAGAGAACATGAATTGATGGTTGGGGAAAATAATCTGTCTGGTGATGCTTATCGTCCTCAGTATGAGATAAACGATAATCTTTCTTGATGAGCTGCTAATAATGTCATAGGAGAGTGTCAAAAGTTCAATTATCCAGACTTTCTGGCTTCTTGGACCACTTTCCTTCAAAAATGTGAAGTGCTTCATTATTCTAGCCTCGTTCATTCTTTTTCTATAACAGAGATAGAACAGGCATCAACTTGCTTCAAGGACCTTTCTCATTTGAGACTGCCCTGTTTGAAAATGTTTTTTCCTCCTTTGTTTATTGAAGAATGAAAGAATTTTACAAAGTATTGCCCTTCTCAGGTTCACAATAGAATCAGATCATAAACAATGAGTTTAATAAATATCAAATAAATCAACTACACTTTCAAATCATTCAAAAATCATGGTCCTATGGCAAGTGTCAAAATTATTGACTGATTTGAGGTGTAGGTTGATTCTGATAAAGTAAGGTCTCTCAGGTTCTCAGGTTAGTCCAGCATATATGTCTCTTTGGGCTTCCATTAATTTGAAGAAATGGTTGTTATGCTCATCTTGTAAAGATGCTTCTCGTTTCCAGACTCTCATGAACGTCTTTGGGATGTGCGGTGTTTCATTAAGATCGTCTCTTATGTCATTGTTGCACCATTCATTATTCGAGCCGCCTTTTTTAGGTTTTCAACTCGAATCCTCCTTTGGTTTCAAGATGTTATTTAAAAATTTACATCTTGAACCCCCCCTTTATCATTTTTCATATCATGCATTAAAGAATTTAAAAACCAATTTTTGCAAATAAAAATCAATCTTGGAAGGCGGAATGAATTCTAAAGATATCATCTTTTACTTAGAAATCCATGTATGATTAGAATGGACTTTTCAGGTACGTAACGTAGGCCATGGCTTATGGTTACGAAAGAAAGGGATAAAAAGGCCCAAATAAGTGTTTAAGGGTAATCAAACCAAGGATCAATTCATTCTGATGCCATCAATCTTGCCTTGCTTAACTTGGATCTGCCTTGCTGGGGAATTTTCCATCAACTGGATCCCTCTAGACTGCCAAATTTTGGATTCATTTCCATTTTCTCATATCTCCAGCATTTCTTGCTCTTCTTATTTGTACTTGATCAACATTGTAACTTGAGGCTCAATAAGTCACCCATCTTGATTCAATTTTCCTTTTTCTTTTTTTTTCTTTTTTTTTTCTTCTTTCTTTGCTGGATGAGTATAATACTTCAATTGCTTTGAGCACCTCCTTTTCCTTTTGCATTTTGGAGGTATTTCATTATTCTTGATTGGATTGATCTTCAAGCACTCTGTATTTCACATACTTTGTAGTTCAAAACTTTCATGACTTCAATGAAACTTGTCTTTGTAATAAAACTGTATTGACAATCTTTATTCTTGTGAGCCAATATCCTTTACCTTGCCCCTCAATGTAGAGGGTGATCATTGGTTAGGGTTGAATTAGAAGAAAAATTATTCAGGCTCAAATGGGGACAACAAAGGATATATATATATATATTAAAGGATAAATGAAACAATGTCATTCATCATCTCATACACAGAAACCTTTGTAAAAAGAGGTATCCACAGGGGGATGAATATTCAAGATTAACTTTATTTACATGAAAAAATGTAATTAATGCATGATATATTTATTTCAATCAATTACTTTCCCCTTCTTCTTTGAATATGCCCTAATCACTCGAAATTATCATCAATGAGTTGGTCTATGATGCCTCATCTCGTCTCTTCTTGCAGTAAAATTCATGAATAATTGAAAGTTTGGTTCTTTTGAGGTCTTTTGGTTTATGATGGTTTTGTGTTCGAAAAGACAAATGTGTGACTTTTGAAGTCATGTATATGGTGGAATGTAGTATCATCAATCAACTATACCCGAAAAGGTAAACATCTGGAGTAGGTGTAAAAACAAGTGGAGACATTTCTTCAGAATCTTTGTAGTGTCAGGATTTGGTTTGAGTAATTGGCATTGGATGGGATATTGAAGATATAATTTTACCACTTGCCAATAGATCTATAACTCTTGAAAAATTAAAAGAATATTTAATCTACTTGATACTCAATAATCTCAAGATTAAAATTTGACTCCTTGCTCATAACCATAAAAGAAACACATATTTATTTATTGCCAAAAGGAAAGGAACAAAAACATATTCAAACAAGATGCTGAAAATAGAAAGTACTACAGTGGTAGATAACGCTTCCATTTGTTTATGCATCATTACTCATCTATTATTGGGTATTTACTTGGCCTAGGATTTTTATCCTTATTTTCTCCCCATTTCTTGATCATTTCTTGTGTCAAGACTCCCTTGTCGACGAGCGTCTCTATTTCCTTTAACAGTGACCAACAATTCCCTGTTGAATGTCCAGATACCCCCAAGTGAAAATTACAAAAGCTATTTTGATCATAGCAATGGGCATAAGGCTTTGGTGACACCTTCACCAATCTTGGTGTAATGTATTGACCTTTAACTAAATAAGGGTACAGGTCTGAGATAGATTCTTGAAACACCTTCAGAGTTTTTCTCACTCGCGAGGCTATCACTTTCTTTGATCGTTCTGAACGAATGAATGCTCTCATGTTATCGAGGGGGTTCTGAATGCTCATTTCAGCTATAACCAGGGTAATATTAACCAGATTTCTTAAGTTGTCCTTTGCCTTACTGGTTTTCGGAAAATCTGATACATGTATCTGAGGTGTCTTATGGGTTATATCTGCCTCATTCTTTCTTAGGCCTATAGGCCAATCTCGAATTACATCCATGGGAGACTTTTGATTTCTTTTCCCATTTTCTTGTGCTCGATATTCTTCGTAAGATTTGGTTACATTAGTTTCTGTTGCAACAACAGTTTCTGAACATTGAACCTTAACCCCTTCTTTTATCTTGCATTTTTGAATTGCTTGCTCTAAAGGGTCTTGGAAATTTCCCTTAAGGTTATCAGGAACCTTAGCTGAACAATTTGGAATTCCAGTCTGATTTATCCAAGGAACTTCCTTATAGGTCCAATTCTCATTTGGAGGCCATTGTGATTGATCAAGTTGTGGAGTAATTGATCTGGCTGAGAGCATTTTTGGATGCAATTTTTCACTCGAACAGTGGAAGGGAGGAAATTGAAATCCCTGCACATTCTTTTTCTTCTTGATCACTCTATAAGGTTTGGCACCATGTTTAACTGAATAAGACCTCATTGTATTAACCCCAGCTTCTTTATTGACTTTAGTACTGTCAGAGCCTCTTATCTTTCCATTCTTGATAGCCATTTCGATGATTTCTCCACTTATGATGATGTCAGAGAAATTACTAGGGACAACCCCTATCATGTGATTAACATAAGGAAATTTTAATGTGCTGATGAACAAAGTAGTGAACTCTTTTTCAGTCAATGGTGGATGTACTTGAGAAGCAACGTCTTTCCATCGTTGTGAATATTGTCGAAAGCTTTCATTGCACTTCATATTCATGCTTTGCAACATTGTTCGATCAGGGGCCATATCATTCATATGCTTGTATTGACCCAAAAAAGCTTGAGCTAAATCCCTCCAAGAACGTATTTGAGTACGTTTTAGCTGATTATACCATCTGGATGCAGACCCAGATAAACTGTCTTGGAAACAGTGGATTAACAACTTTTCATTCTCTACATAGCCAGTCATACGACGACAATACATAGTGATATGATATGAAGGGCATGTGGTCCCATTATACTTCTCAAAATCTGGAACCTTGATCTTTGGTGGAATAACCAGGCCAGGGACCAAACTTAGTTCTTTGGCATCAAACCCATAAAATGACTCAACTGTCTCTATAGATTTTATCACCTCTTCTATATTTTCCAGTTGTTGAGTGAATTTTTCCTTCTCAACTGATTTGTTTAGGTCAAGGACTTCATTACTAATACAAAATTCATCAGGCTTCAACTCATAAGTAGTAGGACAATCAGTGGGGAATGATGCTCCAGCTTGATATAGTGAGTTCTTAACAGCGAAGTAAATCGGTGATTGAATTTCTTGGGGTACAGAGGTGAACTCAGGAATATGAACAGGTGTAACACCCAAAGAATTTGTGGGGTTTTCAACAAGACTCTTTCCAGCTGTCTGGTACTTCTCAATCATTTCTTTCATATTGTTCAGTAGATCGATATGAGAATTTGTGATATTAGCTTCAATTTGTGCCAACTTGCTCCTTAATTCCTCTTGTATTTCTTTATGCTCTATCTCAAATTTGGCTAGCCTATCCTCAGTTTCTTTAGACATTTTTCTTGTGTCGTGCTGAGCGCTCTTGCTTCAAGGAAAAACCAATATCACTTCGTTTAAAATCCTTATTTTAATGAATGTTTTAATGTATTATGACATAAAAAATGCAAAGATGCCAAATGCAAATGTAAATATGTGAATGTAATAATAAGAATACAAATTGAAATACAAAAGCAAACATAAAAATATAAATGCAAAGATGCCAGATGTAAATATGCAAATGTAAAAACGTAAATGTAAATTATTTAAAATACCAGAATAAGACATCCAATTATATTAAGACTGCCCTTTTCTTTGATATTGAAAATAAATAAACATTATTATTTAATTAAATATGTTTTAATGCATGATGTAAATTTAAAAATGTAAATGTAAATACAAACGTAAAAATGTACAAATGCAAAATACAAATGCATGTATAAAAATGTGTTACTCAAGAGTGATCATCTTAGAACAGATTTCATTGAACGCAAAAGTTTCGGTACATCAAACAAAACTTTACATATAGGGATATATTTCATTCCTAACTTCTCCAAAGCCAAATTAGTCTATCAACTTAAGGGACATATTGCTTGTCTGGACTGCAACTTCTTCCATGACATTCTCTTTCATCTTCTTTGTCACTTCTCGAAGTTGCTCATTTTCCCTTGTAAGAGAACCTTTCTGTCCAATAAGTTATTGAACAAGATCTTCATATATGTTGCAGTTCCTTTTCAGCTTGGTGACCCCTGTGATCCACTCTTCTGGGGTGTTTCCTATGCCAGCATTTTGAAAGGCTTGACTGATCTTCTGAAAATCTTCATGCATGGTTTTCATTTCTGTGCTCAATTTCTTGTTTTGGTCGTTCAAGTCCTTCAAATAACATGCTTGAGCTTCATAAAAATCTCCACTACTCTGAATGTTCCGACTGATACTCTTACCATAGACTGTTTTTGGTATCAATCTGGCAGAATCTTTGTGGAGTACTTTTGGTATTAATATAACCGGTTCTCTGTGTGCAGATTTTCCCTCGATCCTCGTAGTTTCTTCAGGATGTCTTTCCTTGGCCGCATCATATTTTGTTTGATCATAAAACTTTTTGTCCATTTACGATTTCTTTCCAATATGATGAACAGTCTTTCAAGTCAACACCTTTTGGTTATGCCATGATCATGTAATGCAAACAAAAGAAATCAATATGAACAGATTAGAGCAATGTAATATGCATGAAAAAAAATAGAATAGTTAGTACCAACTAATGGAAAAAAAAATCTATCAAGGTATAAATCTTAACCTTATGCTTTGTTTGGAAAATTTAACCTAACCGCATGATTTCTAGTTCGCATGCATTTATTCAGGAAAAAGAAAATAAAATAAATTAAAAGCTAGAACTTATTTCTCCTTTGTGTATACCTACTGACAAAATTTCGGCATGGCTTCAGATCAGAAGAGTTTCTAGGGTTTATATGTAGGGTTTCAGATCTAAGAATAAAGATACCCGAATTGTCCTTGTTAGTGCCCCCTTGGGCTGTTAACCCTCAATCTTAGTCTATCACAGACTAAAGTGGATCGAGTTCAATTCGAGGGGATACACTTCTCTATGCCTGACACAGAGAATAAATTCTCACGAAGACATAGAGCATATGAACCCTGAAAGTTACTTGCTAGGTCTGACACGGAGAATAAATTCTCACGAAGACGTCGCTTTCACTCCCACTTAAAAGGGACTAACTCAATTATAGAGCTTTATGTTATGCAATGCAAGTGTTGTGTATGAGGAGAAATGTTCAAACCTTTGACAGAAAAAAATAAATAATGGAATAAAATACTTGTAATAAAATGAAATATAAATACTATAATAATAAGTATAATAAAAATTTTTGAAAAGAAAGAATTATAAATTAAATATATGAATTTATAATTTATAATTAATAGAGACAATTTATAATTGATTTTAAAAGTTTGACATCATCCCCAGCGGAGTCGCCAAGCTGTCGCAACCGGTTTTCGTCCGGACACGAAATATTTATTTGGCGGGAAAAGTGATGTGAATAAATTATCTTTTAACAAAGTTTTTAAGAAAGCATCAGTTAAAAGATGAACTGATCTGCGTTTATAACCAAAAATTATTTCTTTTTAATAATAAAAAGGGATTCGTGGTCGGTTACGTTTAGGGAAGGATTAGCACCCCTACAACGCCCAAAATTGGTACTTTTTAATTATAAATTATCTCTATTTATTGGAAATTTAAAAATTTAAAATATATTTAATTCATAATCATGTTATTTAAAATTTATTACTATAATTGTAATAAAATCTATTAATTTATATATATAAATAAGATATTTATTTATTTAGAAATATCAAAAAAGGGCTTCTAGGTGCCTTAAGACAGCTCTTTTCTTCGACATTAAAAAACAAATAAATAAATAAAACATTTTCTTAAAAAATTATAAAATATATATAGTTCATAAATAGGATTTTAATAGAAAACAAATTAAATAATTTTTATTATATATATGCTTATAATAATAATAAAATGATAATGAAAGTAATAATTTAAATATATTGAAAAATAAAGGAAAATAATAATAAAATGAAAATACAAATAAATGGTAATTAAATAAAATTTAAACAACAAGATTAAAATGTAAAATATCAAAATTAATGAACCTAATTAGATTTATTATAAAAAAATATAATTACTAATACTATAATTTAACCTAATTAATTATTGGGATCAAAATAGAAGTAATTAAAATTACCAGGGACTAAATAAAGTATTTAACCTTAAATATTTATAAATATGATGCAGGACTAAATTATAAATTAAATGAAATTACGAGACTAAATTAAAAAAACAGAAGTTGATTGCAATGACCAAAATGGAATGTTAGAAAACTCGGATGGCTGCGGGTATGGTTATTCCATATGGGAAATTACAGAAACACCCTCACCAAAACGGCGTCGTTTTGGTGAGGGTATAAATACCCTATTATAACCGGCCCTTTGGGCCAAATCCTCATTTCTCTCTTCCTTGGTGTCTCTCTAAAACAGAGAGAAGCATTTTTCTCTGGCTTCTCTCTAGGTTCCCTCACCGGAGGGAATCCGGTCGCCAGCCGACAGCCACACGCCGCCGTTAGCTCCGCCGCCGGCCACCGTCTCCGATGGTCGGATTTTATAGAAACACCCCCAAATGACAGCTTATATTTTCCTTTATCTAGATCTAAAGTAAGTTTTGCTAAAAATCCTCTAGATTTCCCTAAATCTAAACAAAATCGTAGGCATTACCTTCGGTTTTCACAGTGAAACTGACGAGCAAGGTAAGTTTTCTTTCTCTTTTCTTTTGATTCGTAGTTGACTGTGGTCGTTGGTAATCTTTTCTCTTTGTTGTATTCGTCGTTTCTCTCTATGGTTCTGTCGTTCTCCTATTCTTGCTTCCTTTCTCTCCTTCTCTGTTTTTTTTTGTTGGTTCTCCTTTCTTTTTCTGTTTTTGCTGGTTCTCCTTTTCTATTTTTGCTGATTTGGTGGCTTTATAGCCACCACCAAGGCTCATTATGGACCAGTTAATAGGGCAATTTTTCGGTGAGTCACCAAACTATGGTGGTGACTCACCCTATAGCTTCAACGTGGAAAGGCAACTGGCTTCTGGAAGCTGCTGGAAAGGGTGTTGTAGTAGAGCTGAAACGTGGAGGGGCTGCTGCAGTTGGAAGCTGCTGGAATTTGCAACATGGAGGGGCTGCTGCAGCTAAAAATTTAGTGTCTACACCTATCATTTACATTACTTCATTCCAAAACCTTAACATCTTCCATAACACCATATCACTTTCTTATTTACTTATCTTCTATTCATGTATATATTCCGCGAATGAGTTATAAGTGTGATTTCTTACTAGAATCACGATCAAGAACATTCATATGATTCGATAACAACACAATTGGAATCATATCAAATGGTATTGGACCTACAATGGTTCAGCAAGTCGAGTTTTCTCTCTCATAGTTTAGTGAAAAAATTTAAAACATTCAAAAAAATGTAAAAGATGGAAAAGTTTTAAAGAGGGAGGGATTATTCTTTTCATCTTTGATATATATATATTCAAGAAGGTTTGAATTTCTTTTCATCATTTCATTAATTACTTCTTAATTCCATTTGCCTATTCTAACAATTTTTTCTTGTTCTTGCAGCCACCTTATTTTATACACATTTATACCTTTCTTTAACCATTTGTTTATCCGAATCCAAAAGATTCATTGTCAAGTCTTGAGGAACTTCTAATTAGGACTCTAAAAGCAAGAAAGAGTGGTAAAAGACAAGATAGCACATTAAGGGTAAAAACCATCCCGATCTTTTTCTTTGGAGTGTATTGGTGAGATTTTTATGTTTGTGAGGTTCATTTTCATCTTTATTACTAATATTTTCTTTTCATTATGTCTCGAAAGTACACAAGACAAAATGATTATACAAGAGACAGCGTCGTAATTTTTCATCAAATTCTCAATTTCAAGATTTCGATAAGGAGACAAGGAGTTTTCTCGAAAAGCATCTCAACCAAATCTCAAATAAATTGGATCGAATATTTGAAAGAGGTTCTTGCTTAGAAATACCTCCACCAAAGGTTAAAAGGCTAGTAAAGTGGAGAAATGACACTCGATCCTTTTATAATTCTACATCCAAATAGAGTGAACAATCTTACAAGGATGATTCCAATTTCCAAACAATAAACAATGTCAAAAGTTCAACGCGGATTGAGCCAATCAATGTCGTATTTTTCAATCCATAAAATCTAGCTCGTCTTCAAGAGTGTTTTGACAATTTAGTCAAAGAAACACAATTGCAAGATCAACTAGAAAAAGGAATTGTTTACAAAAAAAAGAAGAAGCTAGAGTTGAGAGAGACATTGAAGTAATGAAGGAAAAAGAGCAATTCGTATAAGGTCATTTTCAAGAAGAACAAACAAATGGAGTTGAGAGTGAACATATTGAATGTAAGGTTATGGAGGAAATACAAGTTGGAGTTGAAAATGAAAAGATCAAGAAAGTGATAGTGGAAGAAAAAGAAGTTGGAGTTAAAAAGATTGAGAGTGTGGTTGGAAAACTTGAAAGTGAAAAGAATGATTTTATAGAAGAAAAGCAAGATTTATTTTTCACTAAAAATTCTTTTCTTTATAGTCATGATCTACCTTTGTTACAGGATGGAGAAAGACATATTCCAAATATATTGCAAATCATCAAGCATCTTCCATTTTTTAATAACCCTTTTTATTAGAAGAAATGTAAAGAAGAAAAACATATTTTATTTAACCCTACTTTTCTCCTATTTGTTCTTTTATCTTGCATGATACTCCAAGGAACATAACTTTTAGAGGACCAAAAGATGTGCTACTTGAAGTTCCAAGTGATGTGTTCTTTGACATTGCAAGTTCATTGCCAAACTTGAAGATAATCAAGCTATATCCATGTTTTAAAGATTCAATGGAGTTTTCCTTGAAGAATATCAAGAGTCAACTTTCATTTATAAGTACTATTGGGTTTTTTTTCTCCATCTATTTAAATTAGATTTTCTTTTATACTAATATGGTTGTGACTGTAGAACATAAAACGAGACATATGTTTGAGAATAAACTCTACCGAAAGATGCGAGGAAACAAAAAAGATATCTTCTTATAAGAAGTCTTGAAATTGATCAAATCCTTTGACATTTTTTATCCCTAGAGAATTGTTTGAAAACCTTGTGAAAAGAAGTCAATTCAAGGTTGTTCCTTTTATTTCATAGTTAAAAAATGATTTTTCAATTCAAAGACATGAAGCGAGAACTATCCACCTACTCGAAGGATATCATTTAGAAGGGTACAATAGAAAAACAAGATGGTGTTCCATGAGACACTTTGTTTGTGAAAGGTTTCAGATATTGTGAGCACAACATCCTAAAATGTTATAAGAGAATCAACTTCAAATCAAGTGAGCAATATGGAAGCCAAGTTCACAAACAAGAAGATTTTGATTCGATAAAATGGTTTTGGTGCAAGATGAGAGTGAATGAGTTCCCTGCCCAAAGGAAATCAAAATTGTACTCGTTCATAGCAAGTTTTGATTTAGGGACAGATTGCTTTAAAGAGGGAGGGAATGATGTGATCCTGATCAGCACCAATTTTCTCCATTACTTGATCACATCTTTGGAAATCATCAAGGCTCATTCTAATGGAGTTTTACTTTATTTTATTTTTTATTATCTTCTTTACATATTATATATTCTCATAAGCATTTTTTTTCATAATAAGAGATGCTTGATATGTTATCATTCATTTACATGATTTTATTTTGCATGAATTTGCATGAGTAATCAATAGTTGCATAACATCCATTTGCATTAATAAACATGCTTCCAATTAAAATCATGCACTTCATTTAAAGCATATAGTTCATTAAAGCTTGTAGTTCAATCAATAATCCACTTCATTTAATTAAGTAGTTTATTGATGCATATGGTTCATTCAATAAAGTTTGTTCATTAATTAAGCTATCTATTCATTAAACTAGTTCATTAATTATACTAGCTCCTTTAATGTTTTTTCATGACATGTTTATTTTTATTTTATTCAAGATTGAACATTTTCTATTTTTGTATCTAGGTGCAGGAGGGGAGTTGAACAGTCATAACAAATGTAAGAATATCAGTCAGAATGTCTTTCATTTATGGATACGATACAAATGTGTTTGGGTCCTAAAATTAATTTGATATTATTCCTCTATATCTTAGTTTTCCAACTCCTTTTGAATCACCTCAATATGATATTGGGAGCTTTAGATATGATCATTTTACCGAAGACAGTGCAAGTTGGAATTTTCATTAGGGGAATTTTATGCAATGATGAACTTGAACCGATGAGAGCCTTTTTATATTCATCAAGCAGACAAGTAATTAAAGGCCTTCATTATCTATATACTCAAAGCTTTCAAGACAATCTTTATCATCGTTTTAGAGGCTCTACATATTCTATAAGGAGACATGTATTGAAGGTAATCTTTATGATATTCAAGAAGGATGAATGGCTTGTAGATGAGAATGGAATAAGAAGAGATACCCCTTGGATGAAATTTTGTCTCCATTCAGCCACAAAAGTATCTAGATTGATCCTAAATTATCTAAGAATATTTAGAGACTAAAGGAGATAATAATAAACAAGGCATTCAAGAGTATTCAACACTATTAAGATGAAGCGTTCATCTTATTTTGTAAGACTCTTCATATGGTACCTATAAACACTATAAATAGGCACCTTCATTTCATTTGTAATCACACTATTAAAATATATAAAACCTCTTGTGAGTTGCTTTCTTTTTAGTTCTTGTTAAGAACTTTATCGGCTTTAAGTTGTTTTTATGCCATTTATCCATTTTCAATTGTTTATATTATTGGTTCCTAGCTCTTTATAGCTAGAGGGTAACAATCCATACCCTTCCACTTCAATCCATTCACTTATATTGATGGTTCCTATCTCTACATAACTAGTGGGTCACAATTCACCTATCCTTACAATACATCCACGCCTATACCATTTATAACCTTCTCATTATCTCTTTCATAAACATCAATTACTATCATTTTCATTACTTTATTCCAAAACTTTAACATCTTTCATAACACCATATAACTTTTTTATTTACTTATCTTCTATTCAAGTGCCTATTTCACGAATGAGTTACAAGTATGACTACTTACTAGATTCACAATATGGCACATTCATATGATTCGGTAACAACACAACCAGAATCATATCACAAAGTTAGAAGAAAGTCTCAATTAACTCACTTAGCATAACTAGGTTTAATAATTAATTGTTTGATTGTATTTTTATTTCAAACATAAGTCAATGTTCATTTATTAAGGAGTTAACAACGTATCTTCTGTATAAATGCATGGGGGTGACCACTGTTGATTCTTCAAGTAAATAACATCTTGTTCAAAACCCCACCTCATGATTTCTTAACCCTTAAGGCAATGTTTGTTTATTGATCTTGGTAAATCAACATCCTCTTCAAAATTTGCATACATGGTAGATTTTAAATAAGTTAAATTTTGAGCTCAAAGTTTCCAATTTTAAAATATATGGTAATCGACCATGTACCAATTTTTTCGTGCTGTGAGTGTGTGAATCATTCCCCACGCATAACTAACTCACGAACCCAATTTTTTATTTTCACAGACCAAAACTTGGTATTTTTTATTAAATAAAATGTTTTATTAAAATTACTCGATTTTAGGTGTTTCAATCGCACTTTAAAAATGATTTGTGGAGACTCCCATCTTTTCTTTAAAAATCTTTTAAAAAACCTCATCGTCATAACTAGTCAACTTTTCCATTTGCGAAAGACTAGTTGTGACAGCTTGGTGACTCTTCTGTGGACTTTTGTTTTCTAAAACAAAATAAAGAGTCCAGTCATGATTTGATTACCCTATATTTATGATTTAGAAATTCTGAGTTCAAATTTATTCAATTTACGATTCATTATACCCTTTTAAAAATAAAATAAAAAGATTTTCATCTTTGGTTAATGTTTTCTCTTGATTGAATATATTTAAAGAATTGTTGCATATCATAGTTCTATATCCGAGCTTTTTCTCGTTTCACCTAAGTCAGGGTAAAACATCACACTGCCAACGAATATTGATTTTTCTCGTGTAGGTCTAACAAACTACCTCTGGAAAGCATTCTCTATGTTTGTTAGAATATCGTTATCCATGACAGGCATTTCATGATGTGATCCCCGAGAATAAATTCGATTCGTTAAGTTTGTAATGGGTCAGAATCGAAGTCCTTCTTTACCTTTGCAGGTTGTAAGTACATTTTGAAAATCTTTTTTAGAACCAAGCATCTTGTAGAGAATTTAGTAAGCATACCCCTCTAGAGCCATGTGGATATTCTAGGAAAACTAGAATGCATGAGATTAGGATTTTAATTTCCTTTGTGTGTTTTAATTGCAGCCTCATCTATGAGTTGTATTTAATTATTTTTGTCAGTTCATATTCTTTCAATTATTTTTTCTACTAATTTGATTTCCTTTTGTCTTGTTGCATGAGTAGTGTTATTTTACTTTCTTGTATAAACATGACATCTCATCAAAGGCATTGATCTATAAAATAGCTAGTCATAGTAGAAGGTTCTTGAAATAAAAATGTCTTTCAATGGGTTAGATAGAATTTGAAAGATTCCTCTTTGGACAAAGCAAAGCAACATGAATCAAGAGATAGTTTACCAACTAAGAAGACAAGCTAGACTCAAGAAGATTCAATGTTGAAGATAATAGCTAAAGGTCATGAACCAATTCAACAAACCTTCTCTATGGGAGAGGACGAAAAAGATCTGAAGATTTTTTAAGTGATAGAGTTTGACGAAGGATAATGCATCATCCAGCTACTCCCAGAAGCTGAACAGTTATGAAATAGAGCTATATTTTATTTGTAATCTTTGATTTTCACTTTCCCACTATATAGAGACATTTTCAATTCTTCAAGAATTGTTCTATGAATAGTTATTTTGGGATCAATATATTTTTTATACATGCATTTCACGTTTCATTCGCATTGTTGATGCTTTTACACATTTTAAAATCATACATCAAAACATTCATTCATAAAACCCTTAATAATAAGACAAGATTTCTTATCATTGTGATCCTAGCTCCTATAAGAAGCAAGAACACTCTGCATCTCCACGGTACTAGAAAGACAACTAAAGCAGTAGATGATAGACAAGCAAAAGTTAAGAAAGTGCATAAAGAACTGCAAGAAGATATGATAGGCTAGTTGGCCCAAATTGAGGCTGGTACTTCTAGCTCTCAGCTAGATTTGTTGAATAAGATAGAGGAGATGTTCAAGAAGCACATTACAACTAGGAAGAGTGCCAATTACTCACCCTATGAGTTTTACGCCCATCCACATCCCTATGCACACCCCTATGTACCAAGAAACGCACCCACCGACTTTTTTTTGCTACTGAGAACCCAACACATCATCTAGTTCAAACTACTTTCCACATCAATCATCTTGTTGCCTCTGGGTTAAGCCAAATGACTTTCATTTTGACAATTAGATTCCATAATTTAATGAGATGACTAAGAATGAGAGATCGAATGATGAACTCACCCAACAACTAGAGGAAACGATAAAAACTAGGGTATGGTTGAGCAATTCTATGGGTTGGATTCCAAAGAGATAAGTCTTGTCCCCGACCTAGTCCTTCCACTGAAGTTCCAAGTTCCTGACTTCGATAAGTATAATGGGACTACCTGCCTTTTGTCCTACATCACCATTTTTTGTATGAGAATGGTTGGCTATGTGAAGAATGCGAAGCTGTTGATACATTATTTTCAATACAACTTGGCTAGACTCTCTTCTAAGTGGTATAACTAGCTAAATCATATTCAAATTTATTATTGGAAGACTTAGCTCATGACTTATTAGGTCAATACAAGAACATGACTGATATGGCCCCAGATTGAACAACATTGCAAAATATAGAGATGAAGTATAATGAGAGCTTCCAATAGTATGCACAACGATGGTTGGACATTGCATCCCAAGTGCATCCACTAGTGAGTGAAAATGAGTTTACCATTTTGTTCATGAATACATTAAATTATCCATATATTAATCACATGATAAGGGAAGCCACTAAGAGTTTCTCTGATATCATTATGTGTAGAGAAATGATCAAAAGAGTTATCAAGAATGGCAAGATAAGGGGAACTGACAATGGTGACGTCGAGAGAAGGGTTGAGGTCAACATAGTGGGATTTTATTCAACTAACCATGGGACCATACACCATAAGGTGATTTGAGAAAAGGCTCATATTGATATGATTCTAATAATTTACGGGGAATTGTTCCCAATACTGGTTAAAAAGAATATGGTGACTCTAGTACAATTTAAGCCAAAAGAACCCCTGTTTCCTCAAGTCTGTGGGGCAATGAAGTGTAAGGTTTAGAATTTGATTGATTTTGGGGCATAGACCTTTAGTGAGTAATAGGTCACCCTAATTGCGAATTAAGAAGAAGCCATTGCAACCATCAAGAATCTTTGTTGCACTTACAAGTATATTGTCTTGTTTGAACTTGTTTTTCTTTATTTTTATGTTTATAAGTTTGTAAGTCGCTTGAAATTATAGCATATTAAATAAAATTCTACCTTCTGAGGTTATGAGCAATGAGTAAATTTTAATCTTGAAATTCTCTAATTATAAATTGAATTAAAAACTCTTTAAACAATCAAGGTTATAGATATTTAGTAAGTGACAATATTAAACCCTTGTAAAAGAAGGACCCTTGATTCTACTCTAGAAAATACACTTGAATATCATACCTTTCTCTTATAGGTACCAAGATAACCTTATCCTCTCATAAAGAGACGATCAAAGGGCTTGACATTCAAGTAAGTATAGGAGCGGACAAACTGCGGCATCTCTTGTGTATAATGTTGCAAGACCAATTAGATTTCACTTTTGTTGAGGATGTTAAATGATGATCATAATCTTCACAAATGGAATGGTGGAGTGGATGAATTTAGTTTAGGTCAGTTGTTTGGGAATTGAACTCTAAAGATAAAATTTTTTGACTTCTAGCGACACTTAGACTATAACAGGTTATTCTCGATGAGCTTAAGAAATCAAATTTGTATTGAAGTATCTTCATCAAGTAAGTGTAATGAAGTTGAGCTATTACGCTAAAGAAGTTGGTTATAGAGGTAACTCAAAATTTCTGGCCTTATGAATATATTATATTCAAACCATGACATTGATCGAACACCTAGAAATTCAGTGTTTGCTCTATTGTAGTTGTCAAGTTGAAGACTTTGTGATAATATGAATCCTTCAGCTACACTTGAATATGGGCACATGATTAAATTTGATGAATTTCAAGGAATAAAGGCAATAATGTCTAGGGTTTAAATTAATAAACATTTCTGATGAAGATGGACTAAGGGAGTTGAGAAATACTTATTATAGTCAACTTCACACAAGCACCCAAGATTTTTATTTTTAGACCGATATTTCTACACTACCTCTGCTGAAGGATTTTATAAAGCTTGAACAAGTAGAAGATTTCAAATAACTAAAATAGAAGTGTTCTAAAAGGTTTAGCAATTTATTATACTAATTATGACATTTTTTCCGCATCCGTTTAAAATGACAAGCTGAGAAAAAGGGTCGTGCCACAACGTTCATGAGGACTAAAAAAGAATGACATCTCGATGACTGAAGTATTAGTGAAATAGAAAGCCAACCTGAAATTGGCCCATCAATCCTGACACTTGTCAAAGGTCATAACTTTGAAAATCAAAAGAGCATTTGATTCTTTTGATATTCAGTGAACTCATGATTTGTGATTTGCTTCAATTGTGAGCCTAAGAAATGACATTATTTTCTTCAACAAACTTTTTGAAAAAAGAAAAATATTGTCAAATAAGATAATTTCCCTAGAATGGTGTCTGAGAAAAGTCTCAGACACTCAGAATCAGAAATTGGGGCAAAGAAATTGAATGCTAAGGGGTAATATTCTTTGGGGCAAGAGGAACATGAGGCGAATATTCGGTTAAAGAGTGGCTCATAAGGCATTGCCAACAAGTCACCTCCTCTCCTTAGCTAATATTGCTGACAGTTGTTGCGTTTGTGGAGCAACTTTTGAAATTGACCTTCATGACTTGAGAGATTGAAACGACGCTTCATCCATTCTACGAGCCATGGAATTTAGTTCTGCCTTTTTTCTACACCACAATCATCAGCAGGTTCTTGATTACAAACTTTATTGCATGTTATACCACGACGTCAATTTCTTCTCCTACTTATGTTACTTTGGAATACTTGTCATTGCCATCGTCTCTATTTCCATGAGGGTCACCTACTTCCAACATGGCAGGTGATTCATTCACTCCAGTATAATTATTCTTTCTGCTTATTCCACTACAGTTAGACGATTCACAATGTTCTCGTCATTTTTGATGCACAAGTATTGCGTGGGAATTAGCCTCAACCCAATACCATCACCATAAACGTTAATGGAGCTTGTCCTCCTTCTTCGAGAGATCTAGGTTTTATCCCGCAATAGATCCTTTTGACTCAACGTCAACTATGCTCTAGCCTCGAATCATTGGTGAGGAACATTATGAAACTGCGCAAAGGGTTAAGCAAACCTTACAACGTTACAAAGAACTTTAGGACATTATAGTTATCCTTGCTCTTAATCATAAAATGGAAGTACTTACGGGACTTAAAAAACGAATGGACAAACTTAACATAATTTATCAATCAGCAAAAGTATTCACAATTCCACAGTTCAAAGAGATTATGATCCGGACGGCTACATAAATTGGGAGAGCAAAGTCAACTTCATGTTCTCACACTACAATTCTCCCATGAAAGAACAAGTACCATCGATCACCTCAGAATTCCACAGTTATGCTCTCACTTGGTGGAAGCAAACACGAAAGGCAATATAAGGTTTTTGAATACCAGACATCATGTCTTGGACAAATCTTAAACGAGTAATGATAAAATGTTTTATACTGATAGACTACATTCATGTAGTTAAGCAATGACTTCACTGACTTTGACAAGACAAAATATATGTAGAAGACTACTACTAGGAGATGACATCCTTAACGAATCGTGCAGGCATACATGAAGCATAATGATATACGGTGAATAGATTTGTCACCAGCTTGCATCCAAACATCATTAATCTTCTTAACTTATATGGTTATTAAAGCTTTGAAGATACATTAAAGAAAGCAATGATAATCGAATCAAAACTTCAGAGGAAGACTACTTCATGAAGTTAAACAATGACTTCACCGACTTCGACAAAATAGAATATCACTAGAAGACTACTACAAGGAGATAACATCCTTAGGGTGTGTTTGGTTCACAGAATGTAAGATTACTAGTGGGGATGTAAGATTACCAGGGAATATGATTACTGGGAATGTTGTATTTTGTGTTTGGTTGGCTTAGCAGGAATATAAGATTACCTTGTTTGGTTAAAGGAATAAAAGATTATTGGAATGCATATTTGACCAAATTGTCCTTATTATATATTTATTTTTAATAAGTTAGAAAATATTTATATATTTTCTTTAAAAAAAATAAATTCATAAAATTTATATAATTTTTTACAAAATTGAAAATATAAAAAAGGTTAAATGAAAATGTAAAACTTTATTTTAACCCTTGAACTTCATATAAAATTTTAATTATAGACTTTTTTTTGTAAATCTAAAATAGTTTAAGGATAAATTTGTAATTTAACCTTCGTATAATTTTTATTATTCAATGACAGAAGAATGATATTTTTTTTAAAAAAATTAAGGGTATTTTAGTCCAAAACGTCGGTAATCCAACAATACCTAAGGAAACGGAGGTAATGACATTCCTGGTAATATATCCTAAAAATCCACTATTGGTAATCTTGCATTACCGGGAATGAGATTCCCGACTAACCAAACGGGGGAATGTGGATTACATTCCCATGGGAATCCCACATTCCCCCATCTAAACGCCCCCTTAATGAATCGGGTAGACATACAAGAAGCGGAATGATAAACAGTGAGTAGATTTGTCACCAGCTTGCATCCAAACATCATTAATCTTCTTGACTTACATGGTTATGAAAGACTTGAAGATACATTGAAGAAAGCAATGATAATCGAATCAAAAATTTAGAGAAAGTATCGTTTCAGAGACACTTACCAAGGTACTTCATCTATTTACCAATATACTTCATCTATTTACCAAGGTGCTTCTTCTACTTACCAAGGTAATTCATCTACTTCCACTTCTTCTTCTACTCCATTTTCTACCACGAATACTATTTGGACAATGAGATCGAAGAATATGATGCTAGCAGCATTGTAAACGAATATACCTAAGGTGATTCATCTACTTCCATTTCTTCTTCTACTCCAGCTTCTACCGAGGATACTAAATCAGACAATGACATTGATTAAAACGATGCTAGCAGCATTGTAATAGAAAATACCGATCTTCAATCACTTAGCCTTACACCATTGGAATCAAAAGATGTAATTTAAAGTCATGTGATGAAATTTTACGAGGGTGGGAGATTGCAAAAAGAAAAAAAGGCACTGAAAAAGAGGCAAAAACAATAGAGGTCACAACCCATAAAAGCCAAGAAAATGACCTACGGGAGGTGAGTGAACCTAATTGTGAGAAGAAAAGAGTAGCTCAAAATCTATGTGTGATCACAAAAGAATTACGAGAGAACCTTTTTCACAAAAAGCCTTGCATCCTTGTTCGCTTTAAGGAATCACTTGTTTCGATTTCTAACATTAACAAGGATTTTTATAGTGTGTCACTAGTAGAAAAAACCCCTTTAATGACGCGCATTGCGCGTCATCTATGGGTGCGGATGACACACATTTGCCTGTCGTTGAAGCCACCGACATGAATTTAAGATGGCGCGCAACTGTGCGTCATAAATTTATTACGCGCATTTATGACACACATTTATGACGCGCATTTATGATGTTCATTGAGCGTCATTGAAGCCCCCGTCATAAATTAAGATGACACACACTTGTGTGTCATAATTTATGACACGCATGTATGACTTACATTGCGTGTCATTGAAGCACACACCATTAAAAAAGATGACACACATTCGTGTGTCGTGATTGTATTTCGTAAATTATTGTTATATATATATATATATAGTGTAGATTGACAAATAATCAAACTAAATCACATTTAATGCCTCATAATACTAAATATATATATCATATTATATATAAGAAATCCATTTTCATACAATATATTCACATTAAGTTACAAACATAATATCCATCACCTATGGCTATTTGAAAACAAAAAACCAAGAATGTTCTCAGATTATCACAAGAAGATACTAACAGATTATAAGATCTTAGATGCAACTCCTCTAACTCCTTCTATAATTTTGAAGTTGCTTATTCTGAGTCGAGAACTCTTGAAACAGGCTGCGAATGAGCATTGGCTTCAACTGAACTAGTAGGAACATCAGATGCACCAGCTGTTCCCGACCCCTTCCCAAAATTATAACACAAAATCCATTCTACCTGCAGGTTTCTTCGATTTGGATCCAATAAATCTGTTATTTGCTCATTGTATATCTACAAAAGAAAATTGAAAATGAAGTGATAAGGAACAAGAATAGTACAACGCTAAGCAGTCCAATTATGTCAAAACTAATAATCAAAATAATTCAATTATGTTTATCAGCATGCTTAATTCACAACTTCTAAACGGGAAATATATTACAACTCAAATACCCACCTTGGCACATAGAACTCCAATTACAATCCCTCTAAGGTGGGAAAGACGGACAATAATGCATAAAGTATGAAAACAGGAATTACTCATTTTAAATTACTAAATTACATACTGATCAGCTGGTAACCACAGAAGTCACATATAAGTTAAATTTCCTCGGGAATATACTATTAATAGTAATTTAACTTTGAAATATGCTTGCAATGCTATATGCATGAAAAATAGAATACACAAAGGATATCGTAAAGGCAAAAACAAGAAATTCATAGATCAGTTAAAAGCATAGCAGTAGAGCCCCAAACAAAGGGAACTAATTAGCAACACATAAAATATTAGGAACAAAAGGCATATTGACATTGGAACTTACATTTTATTAAAGAACGTTTCCAATAATACTGAGAATTAAGCTTATTGATTACAAATAATAATGCATTAATGCTTACCTTTGGGACAGGAACTTCCCATGTTGCCACTGCCTTCAAGTCTAAAAATAAAATTAACAACCAAAAGATTCCATGAGAATAGACTCTAACCAATTGACTAGAGAGCCACTGACTAATAAAAACTAACGTACCATGGTTGCAAAAGTCAATGCCAGGGAGAAGACCCTCCACCCAGACAGTTTCTTCTTGTTTCGATGTGGAAGTTGCTCCATTGACTTTGTTATCATTCTCATGACCCTCAAATCCTAATATAAACTCAAAATAAATAAAAGTCTTTAACCTTAGCTCCATGTTAATACAGTAAAGTTTCACCTGTGAAAGCAAATAAGAGGACAGATCCAGGCACAAAAATGGTAAGAAATAAAGTGTAACCTCACTTTTTCCATTAATTTCATTAACAGACTCTCCACTTAGTCCACTATGATTGATGGTCACCTCAGAACTTCTTTCAACTAAACAGGTTGTCTTGGTATCTTCTTGAATTCGGGGAAATACATAAGAATGTGGAAGAGGAAGGTTCAGAGCACGAGACCAAAATATAGAATTCGCCCTAGCATTACAGAAATCACGCAGTATTAATCACCAAAGTTTGAAGTGCAAGGAATGTCATCATTTCATTGTCAATCTCCTTCATTGTCCCCACCCACCCCATTTTGAGAGAGAATAAGAAAGAGTTCATTTTGAGGAGATCCCTACCAAAGGAAATCTTCAAAGCATACCTCACTGCAAAAGAAGCATTAACAACAATTCATAATTGGGAAAAAGGAAAATAAACACACTTCATTCGATGTAATTAATACTGACCTTTCTGAAACTCCCTTAAGAGCAAGAAGTTTCTTCACCAAACCCTTCACTTTATCTTCGTACACAGAAATCAAATCCTTTTTCTATAAAACAATTACACTAACTTTCATCATCATGGGTAGTCAAATTACATGCATTTCATCTTCAAGAGAAACGTTAAACTATATGCTTATATTTACCCACAATTCAGTTGCTCTATACAAGATTATTCCTCTCAATTCCAACATCTCATCATCGGTAAACCATAACGGATTCCCAAAAGTGGTGGGAAGCATATCAAGATACCTGAACCAGTCTTTAAATCCACATAAATAATAAATAAAAGAAAATTAAAAGAAAACAATCAAATATTTTAAGTACATACGGTTTCCACGAAGAATTCTTTCTGAGACGTTCCACAATAAGAAGTCTTTAAATACGTTATTCGTTGAACGAGAAGGAATTGAAATGTAAAGGGTTGGAGTACAATTAAGTTCGGTTCGGTAATGGATAATCCTTAGTTGCCTCTTTGTGATCAAGCTCTTCATCACCCAGAAGAACAATAATGCACCGCATTGCGCAACAGACTGCCATTAATGAAAGAATCAATGAAGTTTGCACGTTGTATTTCATAATGCATAGGGAAACACTTCGGATATGAACATGAAAATACCTATAGAAAATCACCGAGCAGAGCAGCGTACTGGGGCTCTTCAGGTCGATAGTTGTAGAATTCATAGAGAAGAGGAGTGCTAACCAGTAAATACACAAACTACGGCAAAGGAAAGAACAATTAGATAAGACACGAAAGTAGAATAAAACGTAACTGCTCTGTGGAATTAACATATAAATTCATAGTTCAAATGGAACCAAAATAATCACTCTTAAGAAACAAAAATCTCACTAGGAGAAAGACTTCAAAGCCATAGCCAAATACAAATAGAATAGCACCGAGTCCTTTCAAAGCAATTACAGTCGAAACTAATTTTTAATTTGCCTAATGCGTCCTAAAGGTAGAGGTCTTAGCTTTGTTCGCTTCATTTTTGCATCATTATTTATCTCAAAAACCTAAAGGCATGAATACCATTGGTTAACTGAAATGTCAGCCTATCTAGTTAATTCATGAAAGTAACTTAAAATACAACCACCATGTTGTCACATCCTTGCAACATTGACCAACTCAAATGTAAGAAAAACATAGTGTTCAAGAAAGAATGTAAGAAGAAATTACAATTTGCAAGTCATGAATTTGATTCCTAGAATATCAAATAATTTATAATTGTTTCTTTCCCTATCCCCTTTTGACATGGTACTTATCTATCACTTCTATCAATAAAGCTATGTCGATGGATTTAAATCATAACCAATGAGCTTTTGCACCTAAAAGCTATGTTTGTACATCTGTCCCGGTCCTAGTTTCTACCAACGTTAATAAAAAGGAAAGAAAAAAAGAATGTCAAAACATAAGGGCCTTTACAAAAGTGCAATCTTTTGAACCTAAAAGGTGCATCTTTTGTTATTAAATAATTACATGAAAGGAAAACCTCAAGAATAATAATACTTTTCTCCAATTTTTTCACATTTCTTTACAAAACATACTTCTGAATATCTAAGAAAGAATAATTTTATCAAATATCTAAGAACCTTTAACTCCTCAAGAAAAGATTTAAAAGATTGTGCATGACAAATAACCTATTAGTTAGCATTCTAAAATTGTGCATGACAAAGCATTCAATGAAAACAATCGAATATTTAAAAGACAACCTGATTCAACGAATTAGCCGAAGCAGCAACCATCATGGTTCCAGCACAAGTACAACAAAGACCCGCCAAATCAACGGCGTCTCCACTCTCTAGCACATATCTAGTCCCCGAAGTCGCCACCACCAACATACTAGTAAATCGAACCACCCAAAAAAAGTTAACTTTTTTAATCAAACCTTTAAATTTTGCCTAAAAATCTTAATTGAGGTTTAACCTGAGACGAGCCTTGGAGAGCTCCTAGTAACACCGACCGTAGTGACGAGCCAGTTGGATCGCATCACTAGCTTTGAAATTTAAAGGCCTAAAGGCATCAGATTTGTTAGCGAGAAACCATAGCTTTAAAACGGAGTCCGATGAGGGAGAATGAGAGGGCGCCGCCGATGAGGAGTAGAAACGTTGATGAGAAGGAGAAAGTGTTTGGTCTACAACGGCGTTTGGAGTGCAAATTGAGAAAGCAGATGCGTAATTGAAGTAATTGAAATTGGTGGAGGAAGAAGAAGCGGGAAAGGATGAAAATAATGGGGGAAATTAAAAAATGACTTTTACATATGACACACAATTAAAAAATGTACTCCATGTTTTTGCAAATTTTTTGGATTATGACTATTCAATATGACACATTATTGTAAGTCATAAATCGTTCAGATTTTAAAAAAACATTATATTTTTTATGACACATTTTTTGCAATTCATAAATTAGCGTGTGTCATCGTTCGTGTGTCATTAAATGTTTATTTTCTTGTAGTGTGTTTATTTCTCTTTTACAGGATTTTTAAAAAGAATTAGGTGATCCACCTTACAGATTACCACCAAAAAGAGTGAAACAATATCAAACTGATCTAATTCAAGGTTTCATCATGCCTCATCGAACAAACAATCTCGGAGAAACCAAAGAGTTTGATTTGCTGCAAAAAGGCTACATCTAGGATAGTCTTAGTCATTGTGCCATCTTAGTGTCGAAACAAGAGCTAAACCACACTAAAGGTAAGTATGTTGTTTACTTTGATGATATTCTTATCTACTCACCTTCTCTTGATTTTCATGTCTTCAACATCCGCTCAGTTCTTGATGTTCTCCGACGAGAACATTTTTATTCTAACATGGATAAGTACTTGTTTTGTAAGCTTATCCTTTCAGGCTTTACAATTAGTGCACAAAGAATCTATGTTGATGTTGAAAAGGTAAAGGCAATTCAAGAATGGCCCACGCCATATTCCATACCCGAGGTAAGATCTTTCCATGGCTTAGCAAGCTTCTATCGTCGCTTTGTCAAATATTTCTCTACCATTGTCGCACCTTTGATGAAAATCACCGAAATTTTGATTGAATTCAAATGGGGACCACAAAAACAAAAAGCATTCAAACTTCTTAATGGTATGTTATGTTCAGCACCTATTTGTTATATTCTCGGTTGTTCTAACACTTTCGAGCTAGAATGTGATGCTTCAGGTATAGACATAGACGTAGTTCTTATGCAGGAAAAATAACATATCACTTACTTTAGTGAGAAGTTCAAAGCTATGAAAAAAGAACTTTTGGCATTAGTTCATGCACTCAAAGTATGGCAACACTATCTTCTTTCTACAAAGTTTGTCATACACACTAAACACAAATTCTTTAAGAGGATAAAAGGCCGAGGTAAGAAAAAACATAGTAAAAGATGCACTATTTCGAAGGTACACTCTTACCTATCAAACGCATACTACTATTCTGAGAATTGAACATATTACATATGCATATCATGATGACTCGTATATTTCTTATACATATACTCATTCGTTTAAAAGTGTTTTTAATGAGTTCTATTTTGTAGATGGGTTTTCTTTTCAACTGAACAGGTTATGCAGTCCACAAAGCTCCTCACAATAATTATCAACTCATGAACCATACTTGGGAGACTTCATGGATTACTTTCACGAACTACTTTCACGAACTACTTGACATGGTTTTTAAACACTCTTTCTCACCACACAAGTGTAAAACCATGGAAAGGACATATGAAGCAATCACAAAAAAAAACCAAAAGTAGCCTACGCAATATTCAATTTCAACCAAAACATCGGATTCCAAGACTTGTATTCAAAAGATGATATCAAGACTTTAAGAATTTGAATCCAACAAGGAAGAAACATCTACTAAACCGCATAAAGACACATCACATTGATCTAGGTAAGTATTTTACAATTTTTTCTTTCTACACGTCTAATTTTCTTTCTTGGATTTTCATATTCGTGGACGAATCCTTTTGAGGAGAGGGGGAATGATATATGCACCAGAGTCTATAATGATTACAACGCATTCTTCTTTGGACTATTGTTTCTACTTGAACCTATTAGAAGAACCAAGTCTCAAAGATTCAAAGCATATCTACTCGGTAAGTATAATGTGAGTGAATTTTTAGAAGTCTCTAGTATTTCTCCCTTTGATGTTTCATATTCGAGGTCGAATCCTTTTGAAGAGAGGAATGATAATACATGAATCACAAGGCTCACATGAAAGGAAGATGGACTAACGCTTCTACGTGATCCACATGACAAAGCATTGGAAAAGAAGAAAAATAGTGCAATAGACTTATGACTACTTTTTTAATGGGATCCTGGTGTTATTTGGTCAACATGTCTTCTATAGCTACAATCGTATATCTCTTAGCTTTCTAAAAGTTCTTGAATCACCTCAATCCGATATCAGGAACTCAGGATATGTCCATTTTAGTTAAGATAACGCATGTAGAAAATCCTATACGGGATTAATACGAGATTTTATAAACATTATGAATTTTCATTGACCATTTGTAATATAATTTAATATAGGATGATACATTATCTTTTAAGATTAGATTTATTATTTTATTAGGAACTAAGATGAAATTAAAACAATTATCTTTAGTCTATTATTATTAGGACATATTTATTTATTACATAGTTAGGTTACAACAAGGATTCTTCCTCACCTATATAAAGCAGGCTTCTCACACCATTGTAAACAATACAACGTGAGTACGTTTTTGCAAGTGTTGATTGTCTTGTGCCTTCGACGCTTCTTTTCCTTTGAGTTCTTTTCAAGTTCTTGAGAGAGAGATCTTCACACTCCGGTTTTCCTTTTCATTGCAATTAGGAGGGCTGGTTAGAGTTGTATTATCGAATTTGTCTTTTCATTACGAATAGGAGGGTTCGATAGGACATTTATTCATCTATCTTCATATTCCACAAATTCATCCTATTCCTCCATTATTGCCACACACCTCCATTGGCTAAGTTTAATATTTCTGTTATACTTATATATATTTTATCTTTATATATCTTTTTTTTCATTGTCTTAATCTTTGTTTCTTTGTCTCAAATTCCAACAACCCTAATCCAAATACCTACATTCTTTACCGTCACCATAACTTCCCATTCTTTCCCTCTTGTTTTTTATCGAGCCTAGAGTTTTCTAGGCTTGATTCTTCAACGAATGGGCAAGGTACGTCATCCGCAGTCACTTCTCTATCAAAATCGAACAATTCAAGCTCTAACTATACACTCAATATGTTTATAAACAAAACATCAGATTTTCTATGATTTTAGGAGTTTACAAACAAGAATGAAGATTATAAGAGGATTAAGAGATAAAGAACACCCCAAACCCTTAATTTACATGCCTATTTGTTGATGCAACAGATGAACAAATAGTTGTTCTATCCTACATGATGTATTATGTATGGTCTTCACAAGGGGTTGTCTATTAAGTATTAACCTCCAAAACAATATCCAATGGTTGTAGATCCACAGTCAATTAGAGGAAAACTAGCTCTTTAGATCTTTGATTTTTCTGGTAAAACCCTTTACTTAAGTTATTATGAACCTCATAAAAGTCATATGCTTTGCCAGACTCTAAGCTTGTATTGGTTGGGAAATAAAACATTGAGAAAAGGTTGTTATGTATAGCTATTTCCAAGAAAATCCCATGTCAAAAGATCAGGGCTTTAGTTTCTGCATCAAGATTTTGGTTGTGTGTATATTAGACAAGTATAGAATCAAACTATACAGACACACTGAAGCATACATCAATGATGTATAGATAATATGTACAAAAGCCAGCCTTCACTGTTTGGCATGATTAATTTACGTTTGTATTAATGTCTTCATCTGATTTCATTTCTCCTCCATCCTTCCTCTTTCTCTTCCCTGCAGTGCTCAAACAACCTTCAACTGCAAAGCAATTAAGTGGGACTCATCAAGATTGGAAAAGTTACACTATGATGCTAATACAAATATCTCTCTAACACCACGTTAGCATCTAGTGAAGATCAGAAGATATGATAATGGTTCTCAAGAAGCTAGTTTGAATAATAGTTAATTATTAAAAATGACAATACAATTGAGTTTTGGAAAAATTCAAGTTCCTTAATTAAAGTAAAACACACAAATAAAGGTTTTGAACCTTGCCATTCCCACACCACTTTTGACTCACCCTTAAAAAGCTTAGAGTAGCGATCGACTCGTGAATCATACTATAGCAATTCCTCAACCTGAAATGACGTTAAAGGTTGATATCAACTTAGAGGATATGGGTTATTTGTTAAAACCTTGCAAATTGCTTGACTAAAATATCTTCCCAATTAAAACTTCAATCTATGAACATAAAATATTATCATAAATCCATGATTTACGCCTAACTTCTAACCAACTATGAAAGAAAAGGCAACATCATACTCGATCAATGAGCATAGGCATGTAAAACATACCTTTTTCCATAACTGAGGACCATTTCTTTCCCTAGGCAAAAGGAGATGATCTCGCAACCATGAAGCAACAACCCATGATTCACCTTCCCCATCCATGCTCTTTGACCTCAAGGCATTCTCCTCAAGCATGCCACAGACCTAACAAGTAAAAGCAATTAGTTACCATATTATTTATTATTTAAATATATATAAGAAGCATCAGAGATCCTTTTTTTTCTCTAAAATTTTTAGAATACATTCAGAGTGGTTACAATTTTAAACAATCACATAAGATTCGGGATATTATCAAAGGCATGAAATTTTTCACAAACAAACATTTCCACATTATCAAGATAGTTATGAAATTTGTGTACCTGATTGTATAGCTCCTCTGCTCTAGCTAAAAGATACCTTCTCTTACGGGCTTTCCAAAATAATACTGCACATCCTATAAGCTATAAAGCTAAACATTGTTAACTTTCAAAATGTTGATACTATAACTAAAGAATTCAAAGGATGACTTTCAGACAGGATTACCGCTGCACAAACAGGCAAAATTATATGAGCACGATTGAATACCAATTCACGGATACGGCAGGTCATAGGTTTGTAATACTATGCCAGAGCATCTAGACACTTGAATTCCTGTAACCTATTAAAAAATAAGAGAAATATAAATTAAATTTTTCAAAATGCTGAAACATAAAATAGATTATGACAAGCATACCCATGGAGATTTGCTCTCGTCTCTAATGATTTAGATATTGTCTCCATTGCCTTTCTTTTTGTATACACATATGTGGTATGGTCTGAGCCAACATTTTGCATCAACTTGTGTTCATCTAAATCATTCCAGAGATCATTTTTCTGAACCTAAAAACAGTACATGTTTCGAACAATTGACATAGTTATGTATGGTTTATAAATTCTAGGATACATAATTTACTGTGATATGCATGCATTATAAAACAGTACATGTTTCGAACAATTGACATAGTTATGTATGGTTTATAAATTCTAGGATACATAATTTACTGTGATATGCATGCATTATCATATGAAATTGAATATCATGAGATACCCAAACTGTCCTAGTCTAATAGCACATGACTTTAGCATAAGGTTCACAAAGGCCAGCTTCTACCCATTTGGACTGCAATGCATAAATGATAATCAGAAGAAAGAAAAACTGTATATAATATTCCAAGGAAAAAGATGCCATAGTGGTACTTAAAATATCTATGTACCAAATTGGGCAAAATATTAATAACATACAAGTTTCTTAGGAGTTTCATTGATATCTCGATCTTCTATACACAGCTTTCCATGTCTTCAATAGCCATAAATATATTCCAACTTGCCTTCATAACATTCCCCATTACTTGGACAAGGCTCACATGCATCTGTAGTGATAAACATTTGTCAGAAGATTATTGAAATCCATCACATTCAAGCAGGCAACTTGAAACTAGAATTAATATATATATATGGATTAGATTCCGCTTACACAACCTCAAACCTTTTAGTTTTACACTGATTTGGAAACAACGGAGGAGTGAAAATCTCCTATTCGTATTAACTCGTTTTTTCTGTGATTATCTTCTCATTTAGTATTTATTTTATCCCATCCAATAGTTAATAAGTGTAATACTTTTTTTAACTTTACATTGTATAACTCGATACTGGCTCTCTATATATATGAAGAGGAAAATTGGTTCTTAAGAAGAAAAATGAATAGACGTGCCCATAGCTAAAGCTACAAAGAAAACCAAATTAATAACGGAATGGATGAAAATTAATAGGAAAAGATACCAAGAGAACAAAGATAAACAAAAATGAAGAAACGGCACGAGAAAGAGAGAGAGAGCGAGAGAATAAAATACCAAAGAATGAATCGGTGGGGTCTAAATTATCGCAAAAGGGTTTAGAGGTGGAGCTGAAGAAGGTAGCGAAGAAGTTGCAGGAGAGAGCTACAGCGGATGCGATTGGAGTACGGCTATGAGCCGCAAGAACTCTCTTTTGGAAGGGAGTAAGCTCTGGGGTGGCTCGATTATAGCTGTTAGTGAAGATTTTGAAGCAGATGAAGAAGGATGTGAATTGTTCTTCGATTTTGAACGCTTTTTGGGTGTTGGACATTTTCGAGGTTAGATCGATATTAACGATGTTAATTCCACTGCTAAAAAAAAGCGAGGGGTAAAATGTTACTTTTCTCTATCAATATTGAAATGCAAGTAATTTTTCTTCTCCAAGGCCCAATCCATTCCGAGTTTCGACAACCTACTTTGTTTTGTTTTGATTATAAATGTTCAAATTATATTTAAATTAATTTTAAACATTCAAAAATTATTTAAAATAGATCTCTAATATTTTTAACATTATTTTTTTAAGGGATAAATATATGGTATATGTTGCACATCCCAGCACATTACTAAAGCAACACATCAAAATACACCATTAATTAAATTGACATTATTAAGTAAATATAAAAAAGATTAATTGCACGTTTTGTATGTAAATTATCACTTTTGTTTTATTTTAGTATCTAAACTTTAATTTTTTTTAAAAACGTTAAGGGCAATGCTTATGTAGCACGATATATCAGTTTATTATTATTATTTAATTATCACATCACTATTTTATTTATTCGTTAGTATTTTTAACTAATTTTATTCAACTAATTAGGTGATGACATAAAAAGATAAAAATTATTATCCTCTTAGTCACCACCTGTGAGAATAAAAAGATAAAAAACTTTACGCTAATATGAATTGAATTTGGGTCTCTTACATTAGATACAAATCACTCAACCAGGGATGGTCCTAGGAGGTTTATATTTTTTTAATGTATTTTTTATTGAAAATATGTTTTTGCCCCCCCACCACATAATTTTATAACTTCAAGTTCATCCTCTGAAATTTTATATATTTAAGTTTGTATCCCTTAATATTAAATCTTGTGTCCGTCCCTACACTCAACCATTAGGCTAAGTTGATCATTTGAGTAAATTTCATCATATTTTGTATTTAACTTATATACGATATCACCACAAAATAAATATTTTTTATGATTATAATATTCAAATACGAGACACTTTAAATTAATGACTGCAAGTTTAGTCACTCTACTATAATACGACATTTCTTTTATTATATCGAACTTAATACTTACTTATATCATTATTAAATTAAGGAATAATTTTTATTTTATTTAAAAATAAATTAATAAATTTTATATATTTATAAAATTTATATGAAATGTTTATAAAAAGCATTTATAATATTATAAAAAAAATTATTTATTTTTAAAATCATATTTTTTTATTAATAACATTGTTTTTAAACTATTTATTTAATTTTGAATAATATTATATGAAATCAAAGTGATAGTCAGATACTAAATGTGTAATTTATCATAAAATTTAAATTATTTAAAATTAAACAGAAAATTGAAAAATAATATTATTTCAAATAAATAATTAATATGATTTTAAAAACTAAATAAATATTTTTATAATATTATAAATATACTTTTTTTAATTATTTAATATTATAAACATATATTAATTATTTAATTATTTTATTTTTAAATAAAGTGAAAATTAGTCTTTTAATTTAATAATAATATATATAAGTATTAAGTTCAGTATAATAAGAAAAGTATTCAAATTATAGTTGAATGGTTAAGCTTTCAATCATTAATTTAAAATGTCTCATATTTGAATCTTATAATCATCGAAAATTGTTGATTTTTTGGTGATACTTTTATATAAGTTAAATACAAAATGTAATGAAATTTAACTAAATGACTAACTTAGCTTAAGGATTGAGTGATGTGTATCTTATGTAAGAGACCCAAATTTAATTCATCTAAGAGTAGGAATGATTTCTATCTTTTTATCACATAGGTGGTGACATGCCATCACTGTAACCCCCTAGACTCAGCCTATGCGTTACGACTAGATCTAGCGGATTACAATAAAATTTCCAAAAAACATTTTCGATAATTTAAAATTGTATTATAAACAATATCTAACAAAAAGAACACATAGTTAAAAATGATAAAAATTTAATCGAGTAAATATCAATCCGTCAGTGACTAATAAAATAAAATACATCATAATTCATATCGCAGTGAAAATCATAATCATAAGTATTTCAAAATAACGACACATGTCATTGTAAATAATGCAGTTCGGAAGATAGAAACATTACAATAAAAAGTTCAGTAAGAATGTGTTGATCCTCCAAATGTCTGGTTCGGGGTGGCTATCCAAAAGTATATGAAAGGGGGGGAAACAGTTTGAAAATGGTGAGCTAGAGAGCTCAATGTGTCCCAATAGTGCAAACAAAACATAATAGATAAAACAATAAATAAGTGTTTCAATAAGGTTTTGTTGAGTTAATCGATCGGATGAATCTGCCAAGGGGGTGAATTGACAATTAAAATTTCGATGGAATCTTTGACAGAAAATTGAAATGATTTGCACAGTGATTTGGAGTGATTCAACTTTCTTAACTAAAGTCTGCGTCCACTACCTTAGCTATCCACACTAGGGATTTTCCACAAATTCACAAATTTGTTTTTCTTTTGAGGACAAAGAGTAACCTTACAACACCCTCAAGAATTATACCCCAAATTCTTGAGAACACTCACTTCCAAAGAGAAGATTACAAATTCTCAAACTTTACAGAAAAACTTCACAAGGTAGATTGTTTGCACAATTCTAGAATAAGGAAAGAACACTCAATAATAAATACAATTGAGCACAAAATGTGTTCTTGAAAGCAAAATGAATATTGAATGAAAATTGGCTTGAATTTCACAAACTGGATGTTTAATGCTTTCTCTCTTGATTCTTTCTCAATACTTGTTGATCATAGGCTTCAGAATTTGTTTAAATAGACCTTGGATCAATTCTGAACGTTAGGGATCATTGGTGAAGTCAATAGAGCAGTTGTGGTGTGAATTCTACTTCAAAAAGCTGTTGGGAGCGTAGGGATGTCGGTAGACCTTCAAGGGGTATCGATACATCCTGTGTAAAATTCAAATATTTCGACCGTTAGATGACCAATGGTATAGGTACCTCCTAGGGGTATCGGTACACCTATGACATTCGATGTTTCTCGGAGCCAATTTTGACATGAGGGGTATCGATACATTCAGCTATGTATTTGTACCTTTATTTTATTTGAAATTGAGGGGTATCAATACATCCGAAGAGTGTATCAGTACATCCGAAGAGTGTATCGGTACCTCCCTACTTAAAACTCATTTTTGGTTCGATTAAGGTTCGAAATACTTTGTAAAAATTGTTTCAAAAATATTTTAAGATTGAAACACAATTTTACACTTAAGTAAGGAGTAAAATTGACACTTGAAAACTTGGAGTAATATTTTTTATATTCGAATAATTAAATCGAATATATAATTAAAAAAATCTTAAAGCACTTTATTTGTTATATCTAAACATCAAAATGTTTTCAACAGGTTTCGTAAAGGTCATCGATAAGTTGAATTTAAAACTCATAGTTACCCTCCTTATTTACACCAAAATGCAGTTCCCCCATAATTCCATCCACAAGGGCTACCTTATACCCATTGGGTATAGGACCTATCCTAATATAGTACCTTGGGCCTACCCAAGAAAGTTCTTGAGCCTCAGAGCCTACCTAAGGGTCACCTTAGGTCCGTAAGGTATTACTTGCTTGATTAGAGATACTCCAATATCCTACCCAAAACAATATCTCAATAAAACTGTCTACATAGTAAGTAGGAATTTCCATGAATATGTAATCAGCATAATCATATTTCCAGTGTAAACAAGTAACCAGATAACATATATCAAACAATCATAATTCATAAACAGTAATCCGATAATTCGGTAAATGAATAAATCACATATAGTTGTTTAAAGGTTTGGTGAAACAATAAATTCAGAAAACACATTTCAAAATAGAAAAACAAGTATATAGTATGCAAGGAACACACCTCACAAAATGGGGTCGGTTAGGGTGTCTACTGAGCACCTACTTCACCACGCTCTACAGCAATGCTCGAACCTAATTCATAATAAAACTGTGTTAATATTGAAGTAAGATTTTAACCTAGGTATTCATAGGGTTCTCTGGTCATACAGGTAATCATTGGCTCACGAGGTCGAATTGACCAAGAGGAGTTGAGTCGAGCTGTCGAACGATTAGGAGAGTCTTGTGTACCTTCAAATAACAATTTATGATTAGTCTCTAACCTTAATTTAATTATTCTTAAATAAAATTCTTAAGTACATATGCATGTTCAGGTTTGATAGTCAATTTGGAGCCTTTTGAGTTTGAATTTGGAAAAACAAACTTCAGATTCGGACTTAGGACATTGAAAAACAAACGGTCAAAATCAAATGTCAAAGTTAACGAGTTGACTCGAATAAGTTGACTCGGATGAGTTTACTCAGTTTAGACCAGTTTGACTGGATCAGTTCGGTCTGACTGGACCAGTTCTAGAAACCTTTTGGACCATCGAAAAAGCCCAACGACCACTGTCGGCGCTTGCGACGGTGACGGGGCTCGTTTTTACCACTCGATTACTCCAAAATTCGACTACTCATTCTAATTAATCAATTATCATCCCCAAAACTCAACCAAACCACACCAAAATTTTAAAAAAACTGATCGACAACTTACCCCCAACGACGATTGATGGTGGTGCAACGACGAGGGACTAATCTGACTTGGTTTTGGTCGCACGACACCGATGAATGCAATGGTGAGGGCGGTGAGGTGCATTGGTCGCTGGATCAGCCAAAAATTGAAGGAAATCGAGTGAGATTTGGGGTTTTTCGTCGATGCTTTGCGGCAGGTTTTACGGCGAATGACATCGATTTGGATGAGGAGTTTGGGGGTTTTGTTAGTTGATCGACGACGAGCCTAACGAGGGGTGGTGGTGCGAGATACTATAGTCGGACGGTGAGAATTTCAGGGTGGAGAGGGTTGATGGGGGAAAGAATTTAGGGATTGGGTTTTCAATTTGGGGATTTTGAGGAGTTAACTAGGTTTTAAACCAATATAATATATTTTTAATAAAAATATATGAATAGTACCCTAGCCTAAATGGCTAGGGCATGGTTGGCCTTCACGTGGGGGGCAAGGGTTCGAACCCCTATAGCACCTAATCTATTTCTTTTTTTTTTGCCGACACTAAATGGGAAAATTTGGTGTTAATTTCCTAAACTTTCTATAGCTTCTTAAAACGGCATGCAAGTTTCAAAACTTATAATTTGGCCCCTAAATTTCAACCAAATTAAATTTTAAATTTATTTTATTTTTAGTTGGGGTTGTGACAATCACCTAATTAGTTGAATAAAATTAAGGGTAAATACATAAATGGTTCCCCAATAATAATAATATATTACTTTATTAAGTCTCTCGACTATTAAAAGTTACAAAATGGTCATATGACTATAAAATGTTACTTTGTTAAATCCCTCGATTGTTAAAATTTACAAAATGATCACCCGACTACTCATTATGTTCCGAACTCGTCCTTTTCTATTAAACAATTGACGATATTATGAGTTAAATGTTAATCTATTAACTGTGATATGATAAAATTTAATCCCATAATCTAAAATGATTATAATTTTCCAATCATTATGTTAACGTTCTACTTAGAAAATCGTCAAATCTTTAACGAAAAATGACAAGTTTGAAACATAATGAATAGTCGGATGACCAATTTGTAACTTTTAATAGTTGGGGGACTTAACAAAGCAAATTCTATAACTAATTATCATTTTGTAACTGTTAATAGTAAATAGACTTAATAAAACAATATCTTATAGTTAGGGGATCATTTGTGTACTTTACCCTAAAATTAATTAAAGAATGATGACAGATAAAGAAAAAGGTGAAGTGACAATTAAAAAATAATAAAATTTACATGTCATGCCAAATAAGCATTACCTCTAATGGTTTAAAAAATAAAATTTAGATGCTATAATGAAACAAAAGTGATAGTTTAGGTACAAAGCGTGTAATTTACCATTTTTCATATTTACTTAATAACGTCAATTTAGTTAGTGGTGTGTTTTGGTGTGTCGTTTTAGTGGTGCATTGTAGTGTGCGGCGTGCATTGTAAAATTTTCTTTCTTTTAAATGTTTATATTATAGAGATAGTTAATTTTTTAAAAAATATTAATACAATACATGTCAAATAATAATTTTTAATGATCATTATGATATAGGCACTCAAGAGAATAATGTCAGAAAAATTAGACACTTATTTTGAACAAAAAAATATTTTAGACGTACTTTAAAATATAATTTAAACACTTATGTCTTGTTAATTCAAAAAGTTATTTGAACAATCATTTTTCAAAGGCTTAATACAAAAATAAGTGTTCAAACTTTATCTTAAGTTAACTTCAGGTGTCTAAAGATTTTTTCGTTGAAAATGGTTGCCTAACATTTTAGTTGTTACACTTTTAGGTGCCTAACGTTTTCTCCATTATACTTTAGGTGTGTATGTAGTAACGATCGTTAAAAAACCGTTAAGTAACATGTGTGATGTTTATATTTTTGGCTTTATACAAAAATAAGTGTCCAAACTCTAATTTAATTTTAGGTGTTTAAAAAAAGTTAGCTAAGAATATGTGTCTATCATTTCTAACATTATATTTTTAGGTGTTTAGACTATAACGATCGTTATCTGACATGTGTCATATTTATATATAATATTTTAGGCTAAAAGGCATAAGAGGCACTCGAACTTAAAAAATACCAATGTGACCCTTATCTTTTTTTGGATCAATGTGGCCCTCCAACTCTAAAAAAAAAACTCAATGTGGCCCTTTAATCAACGTTTCCCATTATTGACCAAAGGCCATTAAATCATGCTAACATGGCATGTTTTCCATCCGTTTTATGCTTAAAAATGAAAAAAAATGTTTAATCGGATACCAACTGCCAGTGATTGTCGTCGCCTCCTCCTTCAGTGATCATCGAAAAACAAATGAGCAAGGATAGACTGTTTTGGTCCCCCGAAGTCGAATATGTTGTATGTTTTTCCAAAAACCATATTGATCGTCACAAATCTACAAAAATAGTCTTCGGTCACGTATGTTTCATCTCTCCGATCTCCATTATCCGTCGTTGGATGAAGCCGCCTCTACAGTATGTTGGTCGCACCATCGTGGGTAACATCTTCACCGTTCTAATTTACCAATTGCTGCCAGAAACATAGCGAATCGAGACACAAATTTTCACTGCTGGGGTAATTTTTTGTGTCTCGATTCACGACGTTCCCGATAACCTTTGGTAAATTTAAACGGTGAAAATATTACACACAACGATGCGCCCAACATATTGTGGAGGCGGCTTCATCCAATGACAGATGACGGAGATCAGAGAGATGAATCCTACAGTGGTCAAAGACTATTTTCATAGATTTGCGATGATCGAGACGATTTTTGGAGAAATAGATGAAAGATTCAACTTTTGGGGACCAAAACAGTCCGACCTTGCTCCTTTGTTCGTGGTGATCACCAGAGTAGGAGGAGGCGGTGGTAGTTACCAACGATTGGTTTCCGATTCAACACTTTATTTCTTTTTTTAAGCATAAAATGGACAGAAAATGTGCCACGTAACGGCGTCGTTGGCCAATAGCAGAAAACATTGATCAAAGGGTTACATTGAGTTTTTTTTCTAGTTAGAGGGCCACATTGATCAAAAAAACAATAAGGACCACATTGTTTTTTTAAGTTTGAGGGCCTCTGATGCCTTTTAGCCTATATTTTAATTTTTATTTAAAAATGATTAAAATATTTTTTAAGAAAAAAACTTTCTCCCTCTCTAGTTGGATTCAAAAACCCCTCCATCATCCCCACAAATCATTAAAATTAACATATAGCGAGAATAATAAATTTCTATTCAATTTAGCAATTTGGGTATTAGATTTAGAGATTTAATTTAGATTCATGTATTTAAGGGTATTGGAACGATAACAAGAGAGATGATCAAGAGTGGAGGTCCAATTACCGTTATTACTGTGTCACTTAGCATCTAATGATTTTTTAGCGGTTATTACTGTGTAGGCACCTAAAAACATAATAAAAAAACGTTAAACATCTAAAAACATAACATAAAAAAAGTTAGTCACCTATTTTTAATTAAAAAAAATTAAGCATCCATTTTTAATTTATGATATAATTTAAGTACTTATTTTTACATTAAACCTTTCTTAAATAATATCGTACGTAATTTGATTTTACTTAAGCAAGTTTTGAATTCGAATCTTTATATATGTAGAAAATTTCTGTTGTGAGATTAACCCACGAAAATTACATGTAAGAATCGAATAAGATAAAGTTAATCATGACGAAGCCTTTGAATGGAAAAAAGGGGTTTTAATCTGTTTCAAGGCGTCTTAGCCAAAAGCGGGTTTTGTTTCTAGGGTTCTTCAATTATTTCACGTAAGAACTCATTTTTCTTTTCAATTTTTCATTTTCACTTTTATCGAGTCACTGCATGATTTATCGTCAATAGTTATTTAACTAGTAAATCCACGAATGACATGAGTTAGTAGTTTAGTTCATAATCCTCAAATGCATCAAAGAATCACCGTTTTCACCCTTCAAGTTCTCAGAAATCCCCCAATTATTCCCTCCAGAAAAAACCCATTTTATTCCCAGTTTAATCCCTTGCAATTGGAAGCCTGATCATGAGAAGGCATTAATTGAATATATAAGACTTGATGATCCAAAAACTCTGGAAGAGCAAAGAAGTTGCATTCGAGAGCAGGGACACGTTTCATCGCAGGACTACATATCGATGCTAGTGTGGAACTACAAGAGAAATGCAATTGCGGTGGATCAACTTTCCCTGGTCAAAAGTGCTATAAATAGTACAAAAGGATATGATGAGAACTATGATACTGAGAGAAAAGATGAGGAGGTATAAGAAGAAAGGTTTCATGCTTCACAAATTTAAGACAGATTTTGCAACCAGTGCAAATCTTGGTTAGCATTGCATTGCGTATTTTTGTCAATTAACTAACTTTTGCATTATTTATCTCGAATTGTTTCATATTATTCTTTGATATGATGCCTTGTGTATGGTGTGTTAGGCATGTGTCCTGTACAATAGTTGGTGGCCTATGCTGACCGGTGAGTGAATGTGAAGCTTATAATCATTTACTTTCTTTCAAATGAATTTTGTTAGTTCATTTAATCATATGCTGACATGCTGCATTGGTGTTGTAGTCAGGGTTTCAAATCGCGGTCGCGTTTTCGGTTATTTCAGATTTATCGTGATTGCGGTCGTCGCGGGTAACTCGGACGGTGGTGAAACCACTATATCGCGGCCGAAATCGCGGTCCTGGACTGTTTTTTAAAACCCTGGTTATAGTAATAATGTATGTCTGAATGCCTTTGATGTTATTCCTTGATCTGATGGTTACTGTAGGTAACTTTTATTTGTTCTAAATTTGGTAGTAGACAAGATCTCATCTTCTTTTTTTGTTGTCTTCATCGTTTGATACTCGTTATTTTATTCCTAAAGAATACGTGTAACTGTTGGGTGAATGCCACAAAGTTATTGACTGGAGTTCATGCAATTGGCAGCATTGCTATACCAGCTATGTTAAAGCATGGTGGAGTTATTGGTGATGAAGCTTTTATGATTACCTCAAAAATGAAATAAGGAATTTTCAAATAGAGGTATTCTATTCGAGTTGATCTCAAGTGATATGATAGCGGTAAACACTATGGTTCATGGTGCAAGTGAGAGTAGGACATGTAGTAAATGTCCGATAAAGATTCAAGGGGCTATGTTCTCGGTGAATTTGATGGAATTATCATTTGACGAGTTTAAGATCGTATTGGGAATGGGTTGGCTATCTCCGCATTATGGTTGGGTTGATTGTTACAGGAATCAATTATTTTATAAAGATACGTAGGATTTGGAAATTATTGTGATTGGTGAAAAAGCAAAATCACCTCCCAATGTGATATCGTCAATGATTACAAAGAAAATGATGTTAGAATGATGTATAGCTTTTCTAGCTAATGTGATAGATACTCAAGTATTAGAAGTAAGATTGTATGATATTGCCACAGCTCAGGAATTTCCATATGTATTTTCAGATGAATTACTTGGGTACCTCCAGATCCAGAGGTGGAATTCAAGATTGATGGTTATCAGGGTATTGAGCTTGTATCTATGTTTTCGTATCGAATGTCTTCGAACAAATTAAGAGAAGTAAAGGCTCAGTTACAAGAATTGCTTGATCAAGGTTTCATCAGACTGAGTGTTTCACATTGGGGGTACCTCTGCTGTTGACGAAAAGAAAGATGAATTTATGCGGTTATGCATAGATTATCGACATTTGAATAAAGTGACAATAAGAATAAGTATTCTCTTCTGAGGATTGATTATCTGTATGGTCATTTGAAAGGTGTAGCAGTGTTCTCTAAGATTGATCTTCAGTCTGAATACCATCAATTGAAGACTAAAGAGAAGGATATTCCTAATATAGCTTTTCAGACATGGTATGGACACTACGAGTTGTGGTGATGCCATTCGGTTTGACTAATGCTCTTTAAGCATTTATGGATTTGATTAATCGAGTGTTCCAGCTTTATTTGAATAAAATTTTGGTGACTCTTTGAGAGAAAAAGTAGTACGCCAAACTGTCGAAATATGAATTCTGGTTGGCAAGAGTTGTTTTTCTTGGACATGTTTTTTTGACAAATGGCATAAGGGTAGACCCAAGAAAATTCATGCTATAGTGTATTTGAAACCCCAAAGAACGTATTAGAAGTTTAGAGTTTCTTGGGACTTGTTGGTTACTATCAAAGGTTCGTGAAGAACTTTTCGTTGATAGCATCACCGCTAACCAAGCTTTTAAGGAAAGATGTGCCTTTTGTTTGGACAGAGAAGTGCAAAAAGAGTTTTGAAATGCTAAAGAAGATTTTAATAGAGGCACAATACTTGTACAATTTGAGTAGGGTAATGATTATGTGTTTTTAGTGATGCATATCATAACGGCTTGAGATGTGTGCTTATGCTAGAAGGTAAAGTTGTGGCCTATTACTCGAGGTAGTTAAAGACTCATGAGAGGAATTACCCGACACATGATTTAGAGTTGGTAACATTTGTATTTTCTTTAAATATATGGCGCCATTTTTGTATGGTGAGCGAATGTATATTTATACGGATTACAAAAACCTAAAGTACTTGTTGACTCAAAAAGAGCTGAAGAGATTTTAAAGGATTATGATGAGATCATTAACTAGCATCCAGGAAAGGCTAATGTGTTGCTGATGCACTTATCTGAAAAACTTTTACAGCCTTGAGAGCTTTGGATACGAGTTTGTCTTTAAAGGAAGGCAACACCTTGATTGTCGAGTTAAAGTTAAAGCTGGTGTTTTTAGATCATATAAGAGAATTACAAAGGAAAGGCGAAAAATGCTTGGTAAGAATTGCGCAAGTAGATAATTATGGGATAATGACTTTGAGGTCAGGTCCGAAGAATGTTTGTACTATCGTGGGAGACTTTTTATTCCTGACGATGAAGAACTAAATAAAGATATTCTTTTTGAGGCACTATAGTTTGTTGATTATGAACCCAGGTGGAAACAAGATCTACCAAGATTTAAAGAGTTAGTTTGGTGTCCTTGTATGAAAAGAGCCATCATGGAAATTGTTGCATAGTTCTTGATATGCCCATAGGTAAAAACTGAACATCAAGTGCCTTTTGAATTGTTACAACCGATCTTGATTCCTGAATGGAAATAGGAACGAGTCACTGTGGACTTTGTTACAAGGCTACCTTTGACACCCAACAAGAAAAAATCAATATGGGTGATTGTTCATAGATTGACCAAGACAACTCACTTTATTCCAGTTCGGACAAATTACTCGATGGATAAATATGTTGAGTTGTACATAAAAGAGAGTTCGACTAATTGGAGTGCCTGTATCGATAGTATTTGACATAGATCCAAGGTTTACTTCGAGATTCTAGAATTCCTTGCACGAGGCCTTGGGTACTTGATTGAATTTTAGTACGACTTATGACTCGAAGACGAATAATCAGTCAAAATGGACCTTTCAGATATTGGAAGATATGCGAAGGGCTTGTGTAATCGAATTCAATGGATCATTAGAAAAGTATTTGCCTTTAGCATCATTTTCTTATAACAAGATCTATCATTTGAGCATCAAGATGGCTCTGTATAAAGCCCTTTATGGGAGAAAGTGTCGAACACCGTTAAATTGGTTCGAGCTTAAGGATTGAGATCTAGTTGGCTCTAATTTGATGAAAGAAATGAAAGATAAAGTTATGATCATTCAAGATAATCTCAAGATAGCTTCCGAATGAAAAAAGTCTTATATAGGCTTAAAGAGAAAAGATATTGAGTATCAAGTGGGTGATAAAGTATTTCTCAATGTATCGCCTTGGAAGAAAGTGTTGCGGTTTGGATGCAAAGTAAAGTTGAGTTTGAGATTTATTGGACCTTATGAGATTTTGAAAAGAGTCAAACCAGTGGCTTATCAGTTAGCATTGTCTCCCGAAATAGACAAGATCCATATTGTTTTTTATATGTCGATGCTCAGGAAGTATCGATCAGATCCGTCGCATATTAGCACCCCGGAGAAAATAGAGATTCAATCATATTTGACCTATGAAGAGAAACTGATTGAGATTTTGGCTTGAGAAGTCAAAGAATTGTATATCAGGACGATTCTTTTGGTTAAAGTTCTTTGGCGGAATCATAAAGTCGAGTAAATGACCAGGGAAACAGAATAGGACATGAAAAGACATCATTTGCACCTCTTCACATCAGATATGTACTAAAATTTAAGGATGAATATTTCTCAAGGGGAGAGTTGTAAAACCGCAAATTTTGGTTAGTGACCAAAATGTAAGTTATAAAAGTTTAATGGCAAATGTATAAATTTGGGAAAAGTTTACGGACCTATATGGTAATTTTTTCAAAAATAATTTTTCCCATAAATAGGCAGTTTAATTTTGAGAGTGGTTTTTTTTTATTGAAATCAAATTCTTGATATAGAATTTCCATTGAAAACTATAAATGGTTAAAGTCCGATAATAAATCGGCAAATTAAATCGAATAGAAATTTCAGAAAAAATTAAAGGATAATAAATTAGGCTTAAAAATATTATTTCCACATGTTACAATGATGGAAAATAATACGGATCATTGGATTTGAAAATTTAATCCCATGTTTAATTTGGATCATTGGATCAAAGTGACAAGATTGCAATTTTTGGAAAGTTGCTTGGTAAAATTGGAAAAGGGTAAAATATTTTGTTCATCTTTGACTTTGGAAAGAGGATAAGTTTATGTGGCTTGATATTATTGTAAATATAAAGTTTTATTAATGACAAAATGGGCATTTCTCTTTAAATGAAAATTTTATTCATTTAAGCTTAAATAAAGGTTAACTTAACATGATATTACATGAAAATTTCATGAAACTTAGGTCATTTTTAAGCCACTTGGTCATGCACCCCCTAGCAAGGTAAGAGAATTTTTTTTTCTCATTTTAAGTAATTTCCTTTGGATTTTAGAACATATCGTGAAATAGAAAATTGTTCTACGCGAAAAACGTTATCATTTGGTACCTTTATTGCTTCCTAATTTAGTTTGTATTCAAAGATCCCAAATTCTAGGGTTTATGCTCATATTAGGGTTTATGCTCATATTATGTTTTATGGAATTGATAAAGGATTTTGATGTTTTTGAACTTGTAGAATCAATTCAAAGAATAATTATGATTAAAATCAACTATACATGCCTATATAATCTATGGGTAATTACGTCCTAACCTTAATCTTGGAGGAAGTTTATGTTATGATGAAATTTGATTAGGGATTTGATTGTAGAGATTGTATAAGGTTGAATCAAGGTTGATTTCATGTTTGAATCTACTGAAAATCTTAAAACCCTAAATTATACATCATTCAGCCTTGAGGAAATAAGTTGGGAAAATTTTTTGGAAAAAATTCCTTGGATTATAAATGATGTTTGGAAGGTTTTACAAGCCTTAGAATATTTTTGGCCAATCTGAAATTTTGTGAAAGTTGGAGGACCAAATCAAGAATTATGAAAAAGTTGTAGGTTATTGTATAATTTTTCAGTAATTATTGTACTATGCTAGAAATTACTATTTGGGGATCGAAATTGAAGTTAGAATGTGAAATTTAGTTTGAGAGCTAAATGGTAAACATTGAAAAAGTTAGTGGATTAAATGGTAAATATGGCATTGTTGAGGTATTTGGGATGACAGTTTAATGCTAAAAATTATTGGGCTTATTTGGGCATTGAATTGAAGAATTAATGAAAAGACTGGATAACTATAAGGCTTACCCTTGCACACAGCAAAGGGACCTGGTAAACTGTAAGGCTTACCTTCGCACACAGCAAAGGGACCTGGGAAACTGTAAAGCTTACCTTCGCACACAGCAAAAGGGACATAATAATACTTCCTTCAATCGTACCCCCAATGACAAAAATAAACATGTATGCATTGGAGTAAAAACGGTAATTAATCCATTAAATATGGAAATGTTCCATATTTAGAAATCATGTACAAAAATACTATAACTATAAACCATGTAAAAATTATACATTAAATAAGACATTTAATAAACATTATTCAAAATATCGGATGTTTCCTCATAAAATATATTATATTCTCATAATATAAACCAGTTCAAATATATAGTTTAAAACTGTAAGATAACACTGTCAGGAAACACACCTGCAACAGTCCGAGAAATCAGATAGGGAAGCTTATTACTAGTTTTGTCGATCACGCTCTGCTGCAGCGCTAGATCCTACGAATTGGAAAAATCCATATTGGAAACCTAATATAAATCATCTAAATATTATTTAAATAATATACAGAAACCTACGGGTAATTCTCGTAGTACGCGGTTTAGGTTGATCTAACGAACGAACAACACCAGACCTAAATGATCCTTGCTCAGGTGAAACACGAGTACCTTTATAAAATATTTTTATTGAATCAATTCCTTAACCAAATCTCAAATAAATAATCAAAATATTGAAATATTAAGCCTTTTGGGTTTACAAGCTCAATTCAGGAATTTCATGTCAGAATTTGAAAAAACGGACTTCAGAATCAGATTCATGACGTCGAAAAACATAAAGTATGACCTTTCAAAATTCTGAATTCTTGGTCAAAATCAAAGTCAACGGGTTTGACTGACGATTCGGAGACTTTCGGGTTTGAATTTTGTGAAACTGACCCCAAAAACGGATTCAGAACATTAAAAAATATCAAAATAGGTATTCTTGAAAAAGATTAACGGTTGTTTAATAGCCGGTCAAAGTTCTGGTCAAATGAGGTCAACAAACAGTAAACCATTTTACAGAAATAGCACCATTTTCAAAATAATTACCAAAATAGAACCTTTTTGAATTAAATTCCTAAATAGCACTTTTTCGAATTAAATTCCCAAAATATCACCTTTTTCAAATTAATTCCCAAAATAGCACCCATTTCGAATTAATTCCCAATATGTCACTCGATCAACGGTCAACGGTCGGGTCGGGTCAACAGGTCGGGTCAAAACCGGTCAACCCTTGAATATAATCGGTCAAACCGGCCATTTTGGGCTTCCCCACGCGTAGTGGCGGCGCGTGGGATCGTTTTTGGCAGCGTAAAATTCACGGAAAAATTTCTAAAAATTATTTTGAGCGATTTCGAGATACTTACAAAAATCGGTTCAAATTTTTGAACAGCGGAGAGCTCGATTTCATCAAATCGGAAACTTTGACCGCTTCACCTCCCCACGCGACGCCGTCGACGGAGACCGAGGATGACACCGGCGGACTCGGAACGGCACAAGGAACACGATGGTGCGGGAGGTGTCGTAAGCGGAGCAACGATCGACGATAAATTTAAGATTTTCTCGGCGATTGAGCTAAAACGAACGTCGAGACTTTGACTGGAGATTCCTGGCGGTTGGCATCGTTTCACCTTAATTAATTTAAGGGAATTGTTCCTCACTCGATAACGAACACGATGGTGGTTTTAAAACAACGATCGGAATTCGGACGGCGTCAGGATCGTAGTCGGAAGTTGAGGTTGGGGAAGGGAGCTTTAGGAAGTGGTTTTCAAAACAGAAAACCACGTATATATAAACCAATATGACCAGCTTTTCTTAGGTAAATTCAGGGCTTGGTTCCTGAATTTTCTTTAACTCTAAAATAAGCTACAAGTTTTAAAAACTTCTAATTTAGTCCTCAAAATTTACCAATTTACCAATTTTCACAATTAAAACCTCAAATTTCAATTAAATATTATTTTGAAATTTTCGAGTTGTTATAATTCTCCCCTCTACAAGAAATTTCGTCCTCGAAATTTACCTTATGAAAACAGATGAGGAAATTGAACCTCCATTGACTCCAATGTCTCCCAACTAGCTTCTGAGGGGCTACGATTACTCCACTGAACTTTGACCATTGGAATACGCCTATTCCGAAGAACTCGCTCATCTCTCTCTAAAACCTGAGCAGGCTCCTCCTCATATGACAAATCAGGTCTCAGCTGTACCTCATCAACTTGAATGATGTGATCTGGATCTGGACGGTATCGCCTCAACATAGACACATGAAAAACATCATGAATACGACTGAGCTGGGAGGCAACTCAAGTTGATAAGCAACAGGTCCGACTTTCTTCAGAATACAATACAACCCAATAAATCGTGGACTCAGTTTACCCTTACATCCAAATCTCAATACCTTCTTCCATAGAGATACTTTAAGAAAAACCTGATCTTCAACCTCAAACTCGATATCCTTACGTCGCTTATCTGCGTATGACTTCTGCCTATCAAATGCTTCTCTTAAGTGATCACAGATCAGTCTGATAGTATCTTCAATCTCTCGAACCGAGTTTGGACCCAAAGTTTTTCTATCATGCAACTCTGTCCAACATATAAGAGTACGACATCTATGTCCATACAGAGCCTCGTACGGTGCCATGCGAATACTTGCCTGGTAACTATTATTGTAAGGAAACTTAACTAATGGCAAGAAATCTTCCCAACTACCATGAAAATCAATCACACAACCCCGTAACATATCTTCCAACACCTGAATTACTCGCACAGACTGTCTATCAGTCTGAGGATAAAAAGATGTACTGAAATTCAAACGAGTACCCAGAGCCTCGTGCAAAGTCTTCCAGAACCTGGAAGTGAACCTCGGATCTTGATCAGATATGATAGACAACGGAACACCATGAAGTCTAACGATCTCTGAAATGTACAACTTAGCCAGTTTGTCCAGAGAATAATTAATCCGGATAGGGATAAAGTGCGCTGATTTAGTGAGTCGATCAACAATCACCCAAATAGAATCCTTTTTAGAATGAGTCAGAGGAAGACCAGTAAATGCGCTCCCATTTCCACTCAGGAATCTTAATTGATTGTAACAATCCAGATGGGTGTTGGTGTTCTGCCTTAACCTGTTGACAAGTCAAACACCTCGTCATAAAATCTGAAATATTTTTTTCATACCAGTCCAGAAGTAACGCTCTTAGAGATTATTGTACATTTTGTCCCCGCCAGGATGTATAGCATAAGGACTACTATGAGCCTCCTGAAGAATAACCCGTCTCAACTCATCATCTTTAGGTACACAGTAACGACCGTGAAAACACAAAATACCATCTTGATTCACATTATACTATGAACCCATTCCCTGCTTAACTTGTTCAATAATGGGAAGAAATGAGCTATCCAGAAGTTGTTTGGTCTTAATCTCATCGGTCAATGTATATTTAACCTACAACTCTTCTAACAAACTATTATCATCAAATAGACTCAAGTTGGTGAATAAGGCTCTGAGATCTGATATTCCCTTACGGCTCAAGGCGTCTGCCACTACATTAGCCTTTCCTGGATGATATTCTATCTCTAGATCATAGTACTTTAGAAGCTCTAACCAGCGATGCTGTCTCAAATTTAATTATTTCTGAGTAAGTAGATACTTCAGACTCTTATGATCAGTATACATATAACACTTTTCTCTGTAGAGGTAGTGTCTCCAGATCTTTAAATCAAAAACCACGGCAGCTAACTCCAGATCGTGAATAGGATAGTTACGCTCATGCGGCTTTAACTGACGCGAAGCATAAGCGACAACCTTCCCATCTTGCATCAAAACACATCCCAATCCAGAGTGAGAAGCATCACTGTAGACAGAAAAAGCTTTCCCAGATTCAGGCTGAATCAGCACTGGGGCTTGAGTTAGAACAGTCTTCAATTTCTCAAAGCTAGCTTGTTGGTTCTCAGACCAGACAAATGGAACATTTTTCCTCAATAGTTTCGTCAGATGAGCTGCAATAAGGGAGAACCCCTCAACAAAACGACGGTAGTAACCAGTTAAGCCCAAGAAACTACGGATCTCAGAAACGTTCCTGGGTTGCTTCCAGTTCAGAATAGCCTCCACCTTGCTTGGATCCACCCGAATACCATCAGCAGAAACGATATGTCCAAGAAAAGTCACTTCGCTGAGACAGAATTCACACTTGCTCAACTTAGCGTATAACTTATTTTCCCTCAGAGTCTGTAGAACAATCCTTAAATGCTCCTCATGTTCTGCTTCACTTCTAGAATACACCAGTATATCATCAATGAACACAACTACAAACTGGTCCAAATAAGGTCGAAACACCCTATGCATCAGATCCATGAAAGCAGCAGGGGCATTTGTTAACCCGAACGACATCACTAAAAACTCATAATGCCCATACCGAGTTCAAAAAGCGGTCTTCGGAATATCTGAATCTTTCACTTTGAGTTGATAATAACCAGACCTCAAGTCTATTTTTGAAAAGATAGAAGCCCCTCGAAATTGGTCAAATAATCATCAATCCTGGGTAGAGGATATTTGTTTTTAATTGTGAGCTTGTTCAGTTTCCTATAATCAATATAGAGTCTCAATGTCCCATCTTTCTTCTTCACAAAGAGAACTGGGGCTCCCCACGGTGATACACTGGGTCAGATAAATCCCTTGTCCAATAACTCCTGGAGTTGAACTTTCAGTTCCTTAAGCTCCTTTGGGGCCATACGATAAGGAGCCATTGAAACTGGAGTGGAACCTGAATAGATTTCAATCTCAAACTCAACTTCTCTATCCGGAGGTAATCCAGGCAATTCCTCGGGAAAAACATCGGGAAATTCCTTAACAATCCGGATGCCTTCAATATCAGATTGAGAACTTCTGGTATCCAATATATAAGCAAGAAACGCCTCAGAACCTTTCCTGATCATCTTCTCAGCTACCAACGCAGATACAACATTCGTCAGAAATCCACGGCGTTCCCCGATCATTACAATCTTTCGATTATCCGGGTCTTCAAAATAGCTCTCTTAGTCTCAAAATCAATATTTACTCGATGTTTGTCCAACCAATCTATGCTGAGAATCAAATCAAACTCTTCCAAAGGTAACTCCATCAGGTCAGTCAGAAACATCTCCCCATTGATCTCAATAGGGTACTCTCTATAAATACGATCCAACACTATGGACTTGCCTAAGGTAATTTGAACTATCACCGAATGCTCAGTATTCTCAACAGGAATATTTAGTCCCTCAGAAACGGAATGCGATACATAGGAATTGGTAGAGCCACTATCAAACAATGCAAAGTAGGGAATTGAATGAATAGTAACAGGACCTGCAGTGTAAACCAATGCAGGCTGTCTGACCTCAGATCTGACTGGACCTCTACTCTGAAATGCTCGGCCTCTACTAGTTGATCCAGATGCTCTCTCCTGAACACGACCCCCTGCTGGAGTCTGGACTGTACTATGAGAACTAGCAAGAGTACGAGCTGGCGTCTGAACTGAACGATCTTGCTCTAGACAGTCCTTCATGAAATGGTCACCAGAACCACATCTAAAACATGTCCCCAATTTCAGCCTGCACATACCATAATGACATCTTCCATAGTGCACACATGTCGGTATAGGTTGCAGCCCAGAAGATCCACCATGTCTAGAAGGATGTATGGCTGAAGAACCGGATGCCACAGGCCTGACACTTGCACCACCTCTCTGAAATGATTTACCCCTGCCTCTCTTGTTGGGGTGTGCAGAAGAATCTACAGAACCAGAAGGCCTCTCGAATCGGGTTTGAGCTCGATCACTGTCTCTCCTGTGCTCCATACCCAATCGCTCTAATTCCTCAGCAGTCTTGGCTATCTCAACGAATGCATCAAAATTTATCTCCCGGTGGGTAGCAACTCGGCTCCTGATTTCATACCTGAGTCCATTCTCAAACCTCAAGCATCTATCTACCTCTGTGTTAACAAGTCCAGGGGCATATCGGCTCAATCGGATGAATTCCACCTCGTAGTCCATAACAGACATATTACCCTGCTCCAGATCCTGAAACTCCTGGCGTCGCTCCTATAGATATCTCTCCCCAATATAGCAACTCCGGAAACGTGTCTTAAAAAGATCCCATGTTAACTGGTTTCTCGGGATACTACCAGAAATCGATTGCCACCATCTGAAGCTCTCTTTCTTCAACATAGTTAGGACCCCTTTCAACTTCTGCTCAGGTCTGAGATCCATCTCATCCATAATTCTCTCTGTGTCCTATAACCAATACTCAGTGTCTGTCGGAGGTCCACCAGTAATACCCTCGAATGGAACTACACCAGCAGCTACCAAGGAATTTAAAATCTCAACTGCAGTCATATTGCTAGGGGCTCTAGCAGCTCTCTGAAACATGCGGAAGATAGCTCTATTAATGGCGTCTTCATTCATCTCAGTATCCTCATCTTCAGTGATGGGAGGGTCTCTCACAGGAGTAAACTGATCATCATGAGAAAGAGTCGGATCTACTTGCGGAACAGGAGGATCACATGGTGACATCGGATCATCTATCGTAACAGAAGGTCGAGTGACTCGTCCTCGACCACGGCCACGTCCCATCCTACGACCTCTAGCAGCACTCATCGTTGGATCTATAAGGCTCTACAGAAAGAATTTGAAACATATGTCAGATTAGCATCAGTGATCTCGAGAAAATTTTAAATCATAAAATAAGGTGACATTTTTTTTTCAAAATTTCTTAAAAATCCAAAGTTTAGGACCCATATACAGTCCGAGTGTTTAAAACCGAAAGCTCTGATACCACTAAATATAACCCCCAGACCCGGTCTGTAATTTAGACCCAAACCTAAGTGATCACATATCCCATTCAGAGATATTTTTTTTATTTCTTTAAAATATCTTACCATACATTAGATATAATACAGAACAAAATGTATTAATACAGATATATCAAAAACGATAGCAAATACATCTCACCAAACATAATTGAAAAATATATAGAGATATAAGTTCGTACAAAATAAGTAGTTGATCTCCCCTGATTCCAAATCTGCTAGCTTACGGTCTGTTGTTATCTGAAAAAGGTAAAAACTATAGAATGAGCTAAAAAACCCAGTGTGCCCCATACAGTGTATAACACATACATAACAAAATAATTCAAATAAGATAAAACAATTTATCAAATATATTTTAATAATATGCACACTACCCCCATCCAATCACTAAAATGTGTAGGTTCACCTGAACCGTACACCACCTATACATCAGTAAGGCTTAACCTGTGCACAAAGCAGAGGAGCCTAGGAAAACTGTAAGGTTTATCCTTGCACACAGCAAAGGGACCTGGGAAACTGTAAGGCTTACCCTTGCACACAGCAAAGGGACCTGATAAACTGTAAGGCTTACCTTCGCACACAGCAAAGGGACCTGGGAAACTATAAGGCTTACCTTCGCACACAGCAAAAGGGACCTGATAATATTTCCTTCAATTGTACCCCCAATGAAAAAATAAACATGTATGCATTGGAGTAAAAACGGTAATTAATCCATTAAATATGGAAATGTTCCATATTTAGAAATCATGTACAAAAATACTATAACTATAAACCATATAAAAATTATACGGTAAATCAGACATTTAATAAACATTATTCAAAATACCGGATGTTTCCTCATAAAATATATTATATTCTCATAATATAAACCAATTCAGATATATAGTTTAAAACTGTAAGATAACACTGTCAGGAAACACACCTGTAACAGTCCGAGAAATCAGATAGGGAAGCTTATTACTGGTTTTATCGATCACGCTCTGCTGCATCGCTAGATCATACGAATTGGAAAAATCCATATTGGAAACCTAATATAAATAATCTAAATATTATTTAAATAATATAGAGAAACCTACGGGTAATTCTCGTAGTACGCGGTTAAGGTTGATCTAACGAACGGACAACACCGGACCTAAATGATCATTGCTCAGGTGAAATACGAGTACCTTCATAAAATATTTTTATTGAACTTAATTCCTTTTGGGTTTACAAGCTCGATTCAGGAATTTCGGGTCAGAATTTGACAAAACGGACTTCAGAATCAGATTCAGGACGTCGAAAAACATAAGGTATGACCTTCCAAAATTATGAATTCTTGGTCAAAATCAAAGTCAACGGGTTTGACTGACGATTCGGAGACTTTCGGGTTTGAATTTTGTGAAACCGACCCTAAAAACAGATTCGGAACGTCGAAAAATGTCAGGATAGGTATTCTCGAAAAAGATTAATGGTTGTTTAATGCCGGTCAAAGCCGGTTAAAGTTCTGGACAAAGGAGGTCAACAAACTGTCAACTATTTTACAGAAATAGCACCCTTTTTAAAATAATTACCAAAATAGAACCTTTTCAAATTAAATTCCTAAAATAGCACCTTTCGAATTAAATTCCCAAAATAGCACCTTTTTCGAATTAAATTCCTAAAATATCACCCTTTTCGAATTAATTCCCAAAATAGCACCCATTTCGAATTAATTCCCAAAATGTCACTCGATCAACGGTCAACGGTCCGGTCGGGTCAACGGGTCGGGTCGGGTCAGGTCAAAACCGGTTAACCCTTGAATATAATCGGTCAAACCGGTCATTTTGGGCTTCCCCACGCGCAGTGACGGCGCGTGGGGGCGCGTGGGATCGTTTCTTGCAGCGTAAAATTCACGAAAAAATTTCTAAAAATTATTTTGAGCGATTTCGAGATACTTACAAAGATCGGTTCAAATTTTTGAACAGCGGAGAGCTCGATTTCATCAAATCGGAAACTTTGATCGCTTCACCTCCCCACGCGCCGCCGTTGACGGAGACCGAGGATGACACCGGCGGACTCGGAACGACACAAGGAACACGATGGTGCGGGAGGTGTCGTAAACGGAGCAACGATCGGCGATGAATTTAAGATTTTCTCGGCGATTAAGCTAAAACGAACGTCAAGACTTTGATTGGAGATTCCCAGCGTTTGGCATCGTGTCACCTTAATTAATTTAAGGGAATTATTCCTCACTCGATAAAGAACATGATGGTGGTTTTAAAACGACGATCAGAATTCGGACGGCGTCAGGATCGTAGTCTGAAGTTGAGGTTGGGGAAGGAAGCTTTGGAAAGTGGTTTTCTGTTTTCAAAACAGAAAACTGCGTATATATAAACCAATATGACCAACTTTACTTGGGTAAATTCAGGGCTTGGTCTCTGAATTTTCTTTAACTCTAAAATAAGCTACAAGTTTAAAAACTTTTAATTTAGTCCCCAAAATTTATTAATTTTCACAATTAAAACCTCAAATTTTAATTAAATATTATTTTGAAATTTTCGGGTTGTTACAAGCCAAATATGAATAAAAAGGAAAAGTTGAGATGAATTTTAGAAGATTTAAAAAATAATAGTACTTTTGGAGTATTATTATTAAGTATGAAGTGTTAGTAAGAATACTAACATGTATTTTATATTTATATATGCGATGTATGGATGCTCATGTAGATCGTGATCAAACTCATGATACGAGCAAAGCGAAAGGCAAGGAAAAAGTTCAAGAATAATCGGATTTCGATAGTATGGCGTAATAGTGAGGCATACTAGGTGAGTGCATTTATTATGTACTTTTATGATATGATGACGACTTGCGATGAGTTCACCTCGAGTATTTTATTTAAATATGTTTTAATGCATTTTGAAATATTTTCATAAAGTTTATGAAAATGATTTTACGAATGTTTTTAGGGTATGAACTACCCTAAAATGAATGGATGTGTTTCACATAAATTATTATTTATTGATGGTTTGGAATAAATGTTTAACCTACGATTGAGATTTTAAAGCCTATTGTATGTACAGGGAGTGTCATATGTGCAATAGTAACATCATAAATAAGGTGGTATTGTAGTAGTACTTTATGTACTGTAGAACTATGTATATAATTGATATACTTTGTCTGTGATGGATATCTATTGATTTTGTTTAATTCATTATTGCATTTTCGTACTAGTACTTTGTGTACTTGGAGTAGTACTTTGTGTACTATGGCACTTTATGTACAAGGATGATAGTCGTACGGGATTTCTACTCTGGAAATTGTTAGTATAGTGTTGTTATTTACCACAGTACTTATATGTTATTGCATCACTTAGGTGCTTATTGTGTACATTGTATTCTTATTTGTCATACATTGGGCTGTGAAGGATCTTTTGGAACATACTGATTGATAAGTATTATGGGCATATGAAATATTGTTTTGTTGGTTATTTGACAGAAACTTGGATTATCAAGTCAGTTTTTATGCGTTTATGTATTTTATATGATAAATCGTATTTTGACCTTATAATGGTTTACTCATGTTTTCAAAATGCTTTATTTGTTTTATTATGCCTCAATAAGTGAATACTTGCGTGGGATGATTTTCAGCCTAGGTTTATTGTACGAATTAGAGTGAGGAATGCAGCTGATATCATCTATCAAGGGTTGCCTCATCAGTAATAGTATGACATCTCTAGATGTTATTTTGATATTACTAGTTGTCATGTACTTAGATGTGTTGTGATGCTCTGATAAGATACTTGGTATTTGGTTGTAGTATTATATTAGGTTTGAACTTAAACTACTGTTTGATGGATTTTTTTAATGTTATTTTATATATTAGTTGTTGAAGAACGTTTTATAAACTATATTATTAAATCGCTTATTTAAAGAAACAAATCTTTACTGGTTTCAAGTTCGAAAATGTCTTAAAAGTTATGTGATATATGTGACTTCTGTACGAGAACGTATACGGGAAATAGGTGTTACAGACCTTCACCAGGATTAACTTGATACTGACTCGTCATTCTTAAAGCATACGATATATCTGGTAGAGTACATATCATGGTATACATGATAGAACCAATAGACGAAGCATATGGAATCATATTCATTCGTTCTTTCTTGTGGAGTTGAAGTTCCTTTGAAAGACAAATACCATGTCTTATAGGCAAAATCCTTTCTTGGATTATTCCATACTGAACATTTTCAGTGCTTTGTCTATATATGTACTATGACTCAGACCTAGGAGTTGTCTTGATCTATCTCTATATATCTTAACTCCTAGGATATAAGTTGCCTCACCCAAATCTTTCATAAACAAAAAACTACCTAACAAAGTCTTAACATATTGTAAAGTAGGTATATCATTTCCTATGATAAGTATATCATCTACATACAAGATTAGAAAAGAAACAATGCTCCTATTAGCCTTTTTATAAACACAAGGCTCATCTTTGTTTCTGATAAAACTAAACTCTTTGATTGCATCATTGAAACGAAGATTCCAGCTTCGAGAAGTCTACTTTAGTCCATAAATGGACCTTTGTAGCTTACATACCTTGTAACATTTCCAGGAGTGACAAAATCTTATGGTTGTTTCATATACACATCCTCTTCAAGTTTTCCATTAAGGAAAGCAGTTTGGACGTCTATTTTCTAGATTTCATTATCACAGAATGTAGCTATTGCAAGCAAAATATAGATATACTTAATCATAGCTACAAGGAGAAAGTTTCGTCATAGTATATGCCATGAACTTGTCGAAAACCTTTAGCGACCAATCGCCCCTTATATGTTTGTACATTACCATCCATGTCAGTTTTCTTCTTGAAAACCGATTTATACCCTATAGGATTGACCCCTTCAGGTGATTCAACCAAAGTCCATAATTGGTTTTAAGACATGGAATCCATCTCAGATCTTCTGGCTTCAAACCATTTCTCAGAGTCTGGGCTCGATACTACCTCTTGATATGTTCTAGGGTCATATTGATCAATAAGAAGAACGTCTTCATGCGTGATAACGAGAAATTTTTATCTCTCAGGTACATGTCATCATCTTGCGGATCTCCGCAATAGTTGTGTTTCTAAATTTGTTGATTGTTCTTCAACTACTCGTGTAACTTGTTCAACCTCTGGTTCATTGATATTTTGCTCTTGAACTTCTCCAAGTTCAATATTTCTTCCCTTCCATTTCTTTGAGAGAAATTCTCTTTCGAGGAAAATTCTTATTCGAGCAACAAACACTTTGTTCTTATTAGGGTTGAAGAAATAATATCCTTCAGTTTATTTAAGATATCCAACATATGTATACTTATGAGATTTAGGTTTGAGATTTGTAGACATATGATGTTTGACATAAGTTTCGTAACCCCAACTCTTCATAAACTACATAATAGGTCGCTTCGTAGTCCATATCTCATATGGTGTCTTTTGAACCGATTTAGATGGAACACGGTGAAAACATCTGTTTTGAGTGCATATCCCTAGAAAGAAGTAAAAATTTCACTATGATCATCATTAATCGAACCATGTCTAACAGTGTTCAATTCCTCTAACCTTCCACTGCGGTGTACTAGGTGGTGTAGGCAGTGAGACAATCCCACACTCTTTTAGGAGTTCATCAAATTTTATGCTCAAGTATTCTCTACATCGATCTGATCCAACTACCTTAATACTCTTTCCTAATTGATTATGTACTTCATTTTTGATTTCCTTAAACTTTTGAAGTGCTTCAGATTTATGGTGCATAAGGTAAATATACCCATACTGACTAAAGTCATCAGTGAATGTAATGAAGTACTGGAATCCACCTCTGGCTTGCGTATTCATTGGCCCACATACATCACTGTGTATTAATCCCAATAAATCACTTGCTTGTGCATATTTACTATTAAAGGGAACCTTATTCATTTTTCCCAACAATCATGATTCACATACATCATATTGTTCGAAAGAAAATGAATCTAAAAATCCATCTTTATAGAGTTTTTATATGCGTTTCTTATTTATATGGCCTAAACAACAGTGCCAAAGATAAGTTTGATTTGAGTCATTTATCTTTCATCTTTTCGTATTTATGTTATAAATAATTTTATCTTAATCCAAAATATAAAGACCATTAACTGATTGTGTCGAACCATAGAAAACACTATCGAGATAAAACGAACAACAATTATTCTTTATAATTATCTCAAAACCAATCTTGTCCAAACAATAAATAAAAATAATATTTTTAAGTCCACTAGGCAAAGATAGAACATATGTCTCTATATCTAGTGCAACAACTCTTGCTTCATTTCCCACTCGTAGGTTCACGTCTCCTTTAGCCAGATTCATTCTCTTTTGCAGTCCCTGTACAGAAGTACAAATATGAGAAAAAAACCAATATCTAATACCCAAGAAGTAGATGTTGACAAATTAAAATCAATAACATAAATACCCGCAACAAAAGTTCCGTTTGCTTTTTCCTTGACCTCTTCAAGGTAAATAAGGCAGTTTCTTTTCCAGTGTCCAGTTTTGTCACAATTGAAACATTTTCCTTCCTTGCTAACTCCCCCTTTGGGTTTTAGTGCATCTTTTCCTTTGGGTTTGAGCTATCCATTACCCTTAGACTTTACCACTATTTTGTTATTTCCCTTTTCTTTGTCATTGCGGACCATTAGAATGGGCTTAGGTCCAACCTTTTTCATGTTACTTTCAGCAGTTCATAACATGCCAAGTAACTGTGGAAAAATTTTGTTAATTTCATTCATGTTGAAATTAAGGACAAATTGATTGAAGCTATCTGAAAACGATTGTAAAATAACATCAGTAGCCAATTCATCTTTGAGAGAAAATCCCAATTTTTCCAACGCTTGGATATACGCTATCATCTTGATGACATGAGCTCCTACAAAAGATCCATCTGACATTTTGCATTGTAATAGAGCTTTAGAGGTATCACACCTCTCTTATCGTGCTTGCCCCTCATAAATTTCCCTGAGATTTTGATTCATCTCATCTGCAACCATGTCCTCATGTTGCTTCTGAAGCTCAAGGATCACGGTGGAAAGCATAAGACATTCGACATCAACATGTCATCCATATGTTTCTAAAATGTTTCTTTGTCAGCTCTAGGAGCATTAGTTGTCGGTTCGTTAGGAATGGGTTCTTCAATGACATATTTTTTCCTTTATTATTTGAGGACAATTCTCAAATTACGGAACCAGTCAAAGATGTTTATGCCATTTAGTTTCTCCTTCTGAAGGAGTGATCGTAGTGATAATGTGTTGTTTTCCATTAAATTTATAACAATAGAAATAATTGAAGTAAGTAAATTTACTGAATTTAAAATTTATAAATAGGTTTTTCTTTACAAATTACTCCTATTATTTTATTCAAAATTAAAAACCCTCATGTTCTAATTTTGGAAAAACATCTCAAAAATTTTCTAGTGAATGAGGATCCATATTTCACCATTTTCCTAAATCAGCTTTGTCTTCTGCTACTCTTTTGAGGCCCATGACTTAAAATTTATCTCTTCGGATTTGTTATGCCAAGTGAAGTTATTGCTTCTGCTACTATTTGTGGCCCATGGCTGCTTGATGGTGCTAATCTTGGGAATAGAATTTTTGCTCCTCTTGGATTGGAATTCAATGGTGAGCCTTAGAGAAACAACCACTACTCACATACCAATACCTTCTTCTTCATGATCTCTGTAGCAACACATTTCTTTCACCTTTTTCATCGTTAAAAAATGAATCCATAAGTTAATTAAAAAAAACATGTTAACTTTATGAATCAACTGGCCTTCTCCATTAATTCTAGCCATTTGGATTTGTTGGGATCATTATAGTTTCACAAAGGATCGATCATTTTTCAAATAATTTGATCGTTTCAAGAAAGAGATCGATCCTTTAAGGAAAGGGATCGATCATTTTTATCGAGGGATCAATCCTTTTGGTTAAGGGATTGATCCAAAAGTTTATGGAATCCAAGGGATCGATTCTTTGGTTAAAAGGATCAATCCTTCTACTATGATGTAACATCCCAAAAAAACTAAGTAGTGACTAAATTGTAAGATTTTGAAACTTCGGGTATAATTTTGAAAAATTTAAAAGTTTAGGGACTTAAAAAGGAATATTTTGGTAGTGGATTAAATAGAAAAAATGGAACGAATGAAGGGTAGTATGGTTTTTTCAGCTTAAAGGATATTTTATCTCCTTTATTAGGAGATAAACACGTGAAAATTGGGGAAATATCTAGAAACGTTTCTTCTTGCCTTCTTCTTTTTCCCGTTGCTCCCCTTCAAAGGTAAGATTTTGAATTTTTTGTTGATTTCTTTAACTTTTGGGGTTATATTGAAGGCCTAGCTATTATACAAGCTTAAGGAAAGCTTGTATAGGATTAAAATAGCAAGAAGAGAGAATTAAAAAGGAATTTGTAAAAATGATGTAAAAGCGAATTGTTGATATGATAAAATTAGAGTTTTGTTAATAAATTTGTCTTGTCATAAGAAGGAATAAGAAGTCTAAAGTATTAGAAATGAGTTTAGAACATGTTGAAAATTTAGTAAAATTCTTAATTTCAAGAGTTATGGTGAAATATTGAAGATGATGATGTATTATACTGATAAAAGATAGTTTAAGTGAGTATAGTTGAATTTAATGGCATATAAGGAGTTCTAAAGTGTAGTTTAGATAAAGTGTTGGTAATTTTCTAGTTAAAGAAGTAGAATCTAGATTAGTAGTATCGGTACTGGATGAGTAAGTACCGATACTACAAGGTAAAAATATGTGATAATTAGGTGTAGGTATCGATACTGCATGAACAGTATCGATACCATAAGGAAAAAGTGGGATAAATCTTCATGGGGTATCGATACTGAAGTGATAGTATCGGTACCATGGGTATTGATACTAATGTGGAAGTATCGGTACCATTCTTGGGATAAAATTACAAAATTAAGAAAATGTATCGATACCGTGTGAGGGTATCGATACTACAAATATAGAGGTATCAGTACTATACTTGTAGTACCAATACTACTTAAGTTAGAATTTAAAAATTAGTGCTTTGTTTAGTTTGCATTGGTAAGAATCTTTTCAAGTAATTCGAATCCCGATATTTATTGGATTGTATATTCGTGTAGATATCAATCGAAAGCAGAGTCTGGACAAGTCAAAGAGTAAGATTTATCAAGAAAGATAAGAGATTGATATTGACGAGTGAGACCAAGGTGAGTACATGATAGTATGTATAAGTTATTTTATGGAATTAAGACTTGTGATGAGTCTAATTCTTATACTAGATTACATGAGTATATAAATACACGTGTGATATTGCTATGATGCTTATGTGTACATGAGTATATGCATATGTCTAGATGTTGGGTGCATCTCCATAAGTGATCTATGTGAATGCATGTATGTGTAACAAACTATGTGATAATCAGTTATGTGATTATATGATCATAAGATATAAGACATGTGACAAGAGATATATGATTACATGAAAGTATGATATAAGCTATGTTAAAGTGATCTATGTGACTATATGTCTATGTGATACAATTTATGTGACAGATATAAATGATAATGCCCATGTTATGTGATATGAGAGCTAGGGGTAGAGTTGGTATGCCATGAGTCGAGGGTTCTACGCGGTCGTTCGAGACATATATATGGTCATTCAGGATATTTTTATGTGGTCCCTCAGGATAATTTTATGTGTCACTCAGTGGAAATTTATATGAGCTATGGTGACAACATTTGTGCACAACCTCAATGTACTCACATACCTTAAGTTCTCAATAATGTACATGGGCACATAGAAGACATAAAAAGAATGAATTTTACTATAAGATGAAATGTCATTATTTGTGAAATGTATTACAGGATGTATGTATTGTTTGGGTAATTGAGTTATATGAGAATTACGAATATTAGGTATAAGAGTATATTATTGTAAAAACTAATGATAAGAATGTGAATAATGATAATATAGTATATGTGCATATAAGCATTGTGTTGTATAAAATGTCCATGCATTGTAAAGTAGTTAAAGTTTCTATTATTCGTTTACATGTCTCACTAAATCTATGACTTAGCGTGTGAGTGTTTCACACGTAGGATCCAAGAAGTTTGAAAGAGAAGATAGGCAGCGGAGATAACATAAGTTAAGCGAAGATCAGATCAGAAGAATTTAACAATAGGTTTCTCTGTTGTATTAAATAGTGTTGGCATGTATATAAATGATTAACTTGTACAAGTTATGAATAGTTTTTGTAAATTTTTGATTTAATGTATGTAAATTATTCAGTATGTTTAAATTATGTCTGAAATTCTCCTATATTTTATATAAGTAAATGATTTGAAAGGTTAATGTAACATCTCAGACTTGTATTCGGGTTATAAACGGGTTGGGGTGTTACATTTAATGGTATTAGAGCTGAGGTTTAGTCGATTCTAGGCGGCCAGGCAGGGTGAAGAGCGAGCACCTCTGGTAGTACCAATACAAGATCAAGGGCTATTTTTCAAGACGTTAAATGCTATTTTTACGTTCAACCTCCTGGTCCCTCAACTCTTAAAGTGAATATAGCTAAGGAATTGAAAGGGTTAGGAGGACCCGAGTTCAAAGGTAAAGCTGAGAAAGGTAATGTTGCTGCTGAGCTTTGGTTAAACGATATTAAGATAATGTTAGATGGACTCCACTGCTCTGAAGTGGATAAATTAGATGGAATAGTTTCACTGTTATGTGGTTAAGCTAGAGTATGGTGGACAAATGTCACCTTGATATTGAGAAGTATCAAGTGACATGGTCATTCTTTTTAGAAGAATTCAAGAATAAATACATTGGTGACCAGTTTATTAGGCAAATGAAGCAAGAATTTTTGAACTTGAAGGAAGGGAATTACACAGTGTATGAATATGAATGTGAGTTTAATAAGTTAAGTCATTTTACCGTTGAGCTTATCCCGAATGAAAAGGATGTATGTGATTGGTTTGTGGAGGGCTTGCGCCCTAGACTAAAACATTGTTGTTAGATTTGAATATGTCATCGTTTCAAGAGGTGGTTAATCGAGCTAAAGCTCTAGAGAGAGCTCAGAATGAGAGGTATGGAGAGCAGAAAGTTCAGATGTCTAAGAGAGTTGGTGCTTCGTCGAGTTCATCACTATCAAAGAAAAGTAGAGATTTTGATTCTCAAACTCAAATTATGTCTGAATAAGCTGTATATCCTGCTAAAAAAAGATCAAATTTAAGTCAATCATTACAATGTTCACATTATGGAAAGAATCATCAGAAGTATGTCGAGTGGCTTCAAGAGTCTTCTTTAGGTGGTGATATTGGACATTTTATTCGATATTGTCCGTTCATGACTGATGAGAATGTACAGAGAGAGCAATCTGTTACGGCATCTCAGAGAAGTAGAGGTACTCAAATTATGTCTGAATAAGCTGTATATCCTGCTAAAAAAAGATCAAATTTAAGTCAATCATTACAATGTTCACATTATGGAAAGAATCATACAGAAGTATGTCGAGTGGCTTCAAGAGTCTTCTTTAGGTGGTGATATTGGACATTTTATTCGATATTGTCCGTTCATGACTGATGAGAATGTACAGAGAGAGCAATCTGTTACGGCATCTCAGAGAAGTAGAGGTAGAGGTCGTGGAAGAAATCAGTCCGATTCATACACTCAACATGATATGCATACAACTGCCTGAGTTTATAATTTAAGGACCGATGAAGATTTAGAGGATCCAGAGATTATTGTAGGTAATTTTCAATAATGTGGCAAAGTTGTTGCGGTTTTTATAGACCCAAGATTAGCATAGTTATACACCAGTGGCAAATTAGAGGGAGAATTGAAAGTTTGATTTGAAGCAATAAGTAATGAGTTAATAGAGACTAAATCAGTAGGGCATGGTTCTCGGGTAAATATGTTGTGTTGAATCTATATGTGTTGTGAGATATTATTCTGAAAAATATAAGGAGCCTAGATGTTTATTAATAAGTAGAAGTATAAAACAAGATTTTTGAGCAAGTAATGGCGACTATCAAGGTTATATGTATTGAGCTTCGAATGAGGACTGTATAAGAGTAGAAAGTTAGTAGTGAGAGTAACCTGAGATTGGTAGAGTGTTATACATAGATGATTGCTCCATATCTTTGTAAAGTGGAAATTTGAGGAAGAATTTTCTTAAAGGGGTGAGATTTGTAACATCCCAAAAAAACTAAGTAGTGACTAAATTATAAGATTTTGAAACTTAGGGTCTAATTTTAAAAAAATTAAAAGTTTAGGGACTTAAAAAGGAATATTTTGATAGTGGATTAAATAGAAAAGATGGAAGGAATGAAGGGTAGTATAGTGTTTTCAGCTTAAAGGATATTTTATCTCATTTATTAGGAGATAAACACGTGAAAATTGGGGAAATATCTAGAAACCTTTCTTCTTGCCTTCTTCTTCTTCCCGTTGCTCCCCTTGAAAGGTAAGATTTTAAATTTTTGTTGATTTCTTCAACTTTTGGGGTTATATTGAAGGCTTGGGTATTATACAAGCTTAAGGAAAGCTTGTATAGTATTAAAATAACAAGATGAGAGAATTAAAAAGGAATTTGTAAAAAGGGTGTAAAAGTGAATTGTTGATATGATGAAGTTTTTAGAGTTTTGTTAATAAATTTGACTTGTCATAAGAAGGAATAAGAAGTATAAAGTATTAGAAATGAGTTTAGAACATATTGAAAGTTTAGTAAAATTCTTAATTTCAAGAGTTATGGTGAAATATTGAAGATGATAATGTATTATACTGATAAAAGATAGTTTAAGTGAGTATAGTTGAATTTAATGGTAGATAAGGAGTTCTAATGTGGAGTTTAGGTGAAGTGTTGGTAATTTTCAGGTTAAAGAAGTATAATCTGGATTAGTAGTATCAGTACTGGATGAGTAAGTACCGATTCTACAAGGCAAAAATATGTGATAATTAGGTGTAGGTATTGATACTGCATGAAAAATATCGATACCATAAGGCAAAAGTGGGATAAATCTTCATGGGGTATCGATACTGAAGTGATAGTATTGGTACCATGGGTATCGATACCAATGTGGAAGTATTGGTACCATTCTTGTGATGAAATTACATAATTAAGAAAAAGTATCGATATCGTGGGAGGGTGTCGATACTACAAGTATAAAGGTATCACTATTGTGCTTGTAGTACCGATACTACTTAAGTTGGAATTTAAAAATTAGTGCTTTGTTTAGTTTGTATGTGTAAGAATCTTTTCTAGTAATTCAAATCCTAGTATTTATTGGATTGTATATTCGTGTAGATATCGATCGAAAGTAGAGTCCGGACAAGTCGACAAAGTAAGATTTATCTAGAGAGATAAGAGATTGGTATTGTCGAGTGAGACCAAGGTGATTACATGAAAGAATGTATAAGTTATTTTATGAAAGATTTATCGAGAGAGATAAGAGATTGGTATAGATCACTTGCGATGAGTCTAATTCTTATACTAGATTACATGAGTATATGAATACACATATGTTATTGCTATGATGCTTATATGTACATGAGTATATGCATATGTCTAGATGTTGGGTGCATCTCCATAAGTGATCTATGTGAATGCAATGTATGTGTAACAAATTATGTGATAATCAGTTATGTGATTATATGATCATAAGATATAAGACATGTGACAAGAGATATATGATTACATGAAAGTATGATATAAGCTATGTTAAAGTGATCTATGTGACTATATGTCTATGTGATACAATATATGTGACAGATATAAATGATAATGCTCATGTTACGTGATATGAGAGCTAGGGGTATAATTGGCGAGCTAGGGGTATAGTTGGCATGCTAAGAGTCGAGGGTTATATGCGGTCCTTCGGGACATTTCTATGTGGTCCTTCGGAACAATTTTAGATGCCACTCAGTGGAATTTATACGAGTTGTGGTGACAGCATTTGTGCATAACCTCAATGCACTCACATACCTTAAGTTCTCAGTAATGAACATGGGCACATAAAAGACATAAAAATAATGAATTTTATTATAAGATGACATGTTATTATTTGTGAAATGTATTACAGGATTTATGTGATATTGTATGTATTGTTTAGTTAATTGAATTATATGAGAGTTACGAATATTAGGTATAAGAGTATATGATTGTAAAAACTAATGATAAGAATGTGAATAATGATAATGATAGTATATGTTCATATAAGCATTGTGTTGTATAAAATTTCCATGCATTGTTAAGTAGTTAAAGTTTCTATTATTTGTTTACATGTCTCACTAAGTCTATGACTTAGCGTGTGAGTATTTCACACGTAGGATCCGAGAAGTTTGAAAGAGAATATAGGCATCGGAGACATCATAACTTCAGAGAAGATCAAATCAGAAGAATTTAACAGTAGGTTTCTCTGTTGTATTAAATATTGTTGGCATGTATCTAAAGGATTAAATTTATATAAGCTCTGAACAGATTTTGTAAACTTTTGATTTAATGTATGTAAATTATTCAGTATGTTTAAATTAACTCTAAAATTCTCCTCTATTTTATATAAGTAAATGATTTGAAAGGTCAATGTAACATATCAAACTCGTATTCGGGTCGGATACGGGTTGGGGTGTTACATATGAGATCAATCCTTTGATGATATCAACCCTTTGAGCAAAAAATGTCTAGAAACTCGACCTTAAAGTGCGAAAAATGATCAAGTAAGTTTTTGAAAAGGTTCGAATACGTTGGAAAATATTTAAAACATATTTTTCAAGTGAATTTGGACTTTGATTTTTTTTGATAAATTCGATTAAGTCCAAAATCAATTTTTCAATTTATTGTTATATCAAAATCTTTATTCATCAATCTCCCCCTTTTAATATAACAAACTCTCTAAAAAATTGTTTTTGAAAAATGTTCTCTCTATGAAAAATAATAAAAGGATTTATAAATTAAAAAATTAAGCTCTAGTTTTAATTTGAAAAATCATTTTCCAGTTACTTCTCCTCTTTTTTGTTATATGAAAAATAATTCACAATGTTAGTACAATATAACAAGGAGATAAAGTAAAAAAAAAAACTAGAAAAAATTAAACACATATGGAGAATTATAAATGAATCATAAAGGTACTTTAACATAAATAGATAAATCCATACAAAATATAAAGTACCAAGTCATAAAATTGTAAATAATCAAATAAAAATATTCAAGTACCAAATACCAAATAAAACATCAATTATCCAAACATCATAAATGTAGCAAGGTCTAATGACATGAAAATTATATGATATGCATGCATGAACTAAGATGATGATGAAGGAGGTTGTAAAATTACACCTTATCCTCAAATGTTAGTAAATCTAGTGGATTTAAGGAATCCTTACTACGGATGCTAAAGTAGTGAATGTAGACTTTGGTTTAGAAAGTCGAATCACTCTAAATTCTTTGTGCGAATTTTATTTTTCGGTTACTTCCACCACTAAGATTTTAAAATGCCAATTCACCCTCTCTTAACTATTTTCAATTATTCGATAAAGGTAAGTGTTTATGAAATGAGTTTGTTTATTGTAACCCTTTTTAACATTTTCAACTGTGCGTAAAAAATATTAAAGTAATAAATGAGAAATAATACGTTTGTAGGAAGACCGCAGACCTTGCTAAGAATTGCAAAGAATGAAAGCATGTAATGCCTTTAGACATTGTTGTCTCTTCTATGGTAATTTAAAGCTTCTTCAGTTCCCTTTTCTTTTTAGAAGAAGATATGAGAGATACGTGAATTTTTTATAATTATCAACTCAGACTTGTATTGATGAATTAAAGGATATTAACATTTGAGGGATTTATATTGGACGAACCCATAACGTAAGAGATTAAACGCATTTAAACTGGTTATTAAAATTGAACAGACAAAAAAACAAAGAGAAATATTTTTATAATTTATTTTTTTTATTGAAAAAATAACATATAAATAATAATAATAATAATATTATTATTAACTTAATTTGTACGAACTACCTTACCTTAGGGGTAAAAAAATTATTATTGTTCCTAGATTATAGTTCAAGCACCAACGATTACAATCGAATTGAGTTTATCTAATTTAAGTATTAATTGAATTTTGATCCAATCAAACTTGAAAGTTCATAATTTATCTCGTCTTATTCACAGCCATACGTAAACTAACTCGGTGGAACTCTCATCATAAATCCTATGAGACTAAATCCCAAATTTGGGAAGAACAAGAAACCAAAATCAGAATTCAACCCTTTTGCTTTCGGTTTTCAGATTGTATTTGGTTAACTTACCTTTGATATTCCTTTTACTGCTACATCTGGATTATGCGTTGCATCTAAAATTCAATTAATTGAATATTATTGGAAGTTGTTTTCTTTCTAAAATTATCACTTTTTATACTGTTCTGCAGCTGCATTCAGAAACTCATCCGATTTCTCTGGTAGATTAGATTCCCAATGTGTACTCTGCAGAACTCGGTTAAGTCAAAACCCTAAATTTCCCTCAATTTTTCACAATACACTACCTATCCATATCAACCTCTACTTGTAGAAGTATTCAGTCCATTTTTTCATGAATTTGTTATATTTTGCATCAACTGACCGTCTGCAATTCAATTCAATTGCTCTTTTACATGAATAAATTAATTTTTGAATTTTTTGAGCTTGTTGGGGTCTATAGTTGAACTCACTTTTTGGGGATGCTAATTTCATGTTTATAGATATTTGCTTTCCTGGGTTTTAATGAAATTGAACGAATGGAGTGTTTATCTTGTAAAGGGTATGACTTCAAAAGAAATTAACGTAAGATCCACTTCAGAAAAGAGATGAGTATATCCTCTCGTTTAAGCTCTTAAGTATTAAGAAATAAACCGGCATGAGTTAGTTCAAGTAATAAGCAGTTTGATTCTGTTTAAGCAAAGCTTTAAGTTTGAGTCCTAGTGTATGCAGAAAATTCTTGTTGGAAGACTCACCCACCAAAAGCAAGTGTGCGACGCGTGTCGATTGTTAGGTTTCTGAACTAAATCTTTTGATTTTACAATTGGTTTCCCTTTTTCTTTTGTTCATTGGATTGCAAGAGAACTGTTGAACTAATTGATGCAAAGTTTTAGCTGACTCTATTTCCATATGTAATGGGGTGAGTAATGGGGTGAGGGGAGGTAGGGTACTAAGCTGCCCTCAACACCAGGTTTAGAGTAGCTTCCGTGGAAGATCTCCGGCAGTCAGAATTATAAATTGCCTACCGTGGGGCTCGATCCCAAGACCACAAGATTAAGAGTCTTGCGCTCTACCAATTGAACTGAATGGGTAATTCTAATTGATGCAAAGTGAATGGTATAAAAACATGGTTGTCAAACAATAAATTTGCTGGTAGCTAAGGATTTCCTACTGTACTGTGAGAATTGTTTAACTTATGGTCGTCAGGGTAGGGTAGGGAACTGCTAATACATACATTTCAGGTATTCTACAGGTCTGATGATGGCTGACTTACCGGGTTATCTGCTGCTTACGGACACGAAAACTTGCAGTTTTGGCAATTTTAGTTTCAGGAGGAATTGTGTTGCAAATCTTGGTTAGCATTGCATTTCTCTGTTAATTAAATACTTTTGCAATGTTTTGCTCAAAATGTTTCATATTACTTCTTTGATCTGATATATTGTGTATGGTGTGTTAGGCATGTGGTCTGTACAATAATTGGTGGCCAATGCTGACTGGTAAGTGAATGTAAAGCTTATAATCATGTTTTTCTGTTTCTAATCATTTACTTCTTCTCAAATGAATTTTGTTAGTTCATTTAATAAGGTTTAGATTTTAAAATTTCGACTTTGCAACTTTTCCATGGTTGCCTATATTACTGATGGAATTAAGAGTTGCATGTCCTGGACATATACCTCAAAAGCTAATGGTAGTATTTTGATTTAGAAGCATATCATGAAGACAATTGATCTTCAATCTATGAAGTAAATATCTTAAGATTCAACTGAATTCATCATCCAGGAACATGCATTATGCATGCAGAAATGTGTCATCTGTACAGCTCTTTCGGGTTAATATCTTTCTTGTTCTGTTACTCCACCCTCATTTTTTCAATGAGCTCACTTGTTTATTGCTTAAATGCATACTAGCATAATGTATGTCTTGAAGTGTGCGTACAAGCAGGGAGGCTCGAGATTTTCCTGTCACTTCTTTTTATTCAAAGAAGAAAAATCATATTGCTTCATTTAATCATATGCTGACATGTTGCATTGCTGTTGCAGTAATAATGTCTGTCCTCCTTCCAATGCCTTTGATGTTTCTTGCTGGCTCAGACTGTTATTCTCTTTCATCTTAATCTGACAATGGGTAACTTTTTTTTTTTTGCCTTAACTGTGGTAGTTACAAGATTTTATCGTCTTTTCCAGTTATCTTCATCATTTGACTCCTATTTTATTCGTAATTTTACGAATTGCATGTCCAACTCAGTTGATAGAGAGCACAAGGCTCTTAATTTTGGAGTCGTGGGATCGAGTCAGGCATTTCATAAATTCGGAGGTCTCCTACGGAAGCTGCTCTCAACCTGGCGTTGGAGGGCAGCCTACTATCTTATCTCCCCCTTACCCCGTTACATATGGGAATAAGGGTAAGCTAATTTTTTATTCGTAATTTTAACGTCTAACAGTTGGGTGACTGCAACAAAGTTCTTGATTGGAGCTTCTTCAATTGGAAGCATTGCTGTACCAGCTATCCTAAAGAATGCTGGAGTTATCAGTTGGGGCGCATTGGTGATGGAACTTCCATCGTATTTCATATTTTTACAAGCCATTCTGGTTTATATTCGAATGAATGATGATGGTGATGACTACAGTTTATATTCGAATGAATGATGATGGTGATGACTACAGTTACTTCTGAAAGATGACTAAATCAGTTCCCATCAAAAATCATGTGAAGCACAGTTAAAATCCATTCAGAGGAAGCTACTCCTTTCCTATTTTGACAAGCTTCATCCCATGTTTGTTTTTGTATAGTTATTGGATCATATAATGATAGCCATTATTGTCTTCAAACATTTGTTAAACTAAAGAAAAACAACAAGAAATCCGGCTTATGCTAGAGTTATCATTATATGCTTATTGTCTAGAGAAAACCTAGTTTGAGTTCCCAGAATTGTCCAGTTCATTCATTGTCAAAAGACACCACGAAATCGAGGAGTGTTGATTTGCTTCCCTGCAGAGCGTCCCATTGACAAGGCTCGAGCTCATCGAAACAGGGCAAAATGCAGCTACTGTTAGTTACCTTGCATGCAGTAGCAGCAGAATTCGAAGACCGACACTCCTGGGTCTTGGAACTTAAACAGCGTATTTCGGGGCATCATTGGACTCGGGTGTTGTTCGGGTTTGAGGTTTCGAGTTGCCAAAGAACCAAGATTAAAGACCCATGGTTGTTGACCAAGCTTTTTGACGCCTGAATGGATTTGGAGAAAGGAAATCGGCTGGATTTACTCAGAGCATGGGATTGAAAAACTCGGTTAATAACTGAAATTATAAATTTAAAAGTCAAATAAGGCCAAATCTATGATAATCAATATACCGATCCATAGAAACACATCACAATCTCAATAACTGAAAAGAGTAAAATCTCACTGCCAAAGATGAAGCCTGAAGTCAAAGGATCAAATTCATGTAAAAGATAAGAGTAATCTCAATGCCAAAGATGAAGCATGAAGTCCATATATGTGAACAGAACTGAAAAGAGTAGTAATCTCAATGCAAAAGGCTGTCAAAGATTAAGCCTGAAATCCTCTTAAAACATGTCAAAATTCTGAAAAGTAAGAAACCCTTAAAATTTCCTCAATTAGCAGCTTTGGAGCTCCTAAAATCCTTTTTCAACTCAGCAACTCTCTTGATACAAGCAGCCTTGGATTTCCCCGGCACAGCAGCAGCAATCTTCTCCCACCTCATGGCCACATCTTTAGGAAAAGCTTTCAAAGCATTAAGCAAAGCAATGTCTTCCAATGAATTCCATACAACTGCTCCACAACTGCTACTGTCTTGATTCCCATGGCCTTCATCGTTGATTCTCGTATCAACGGCTTCCTATTCTTCAAAAACTTGACATATGAATCAGCATCGTCCACCTTTTTCTCTCCCAATTCTTTTGTTTTCTTTATCACACTTTCCATTTTATGTTTCCAGTTAAAGGCTGCAGCTATAATCTCCCATCGACCATGTTTCCCGACCGGATTCTTCGCCATTTGTTTCTTCAACATTTCCATATCTGCCTCACTCCATTCCTTTTCCCCTCCATCGGAATTGTTCCCGAGATCTTCCTTTTTCGACAACCCAATTGAATCTTTACTTTTCACCTTCAAATTCGGAAATCCATTCGCGTCTTCAGCTAAAGAAGCGCGGTTTCCACTGGGTTCATCGACTTTATCAGCCTTTGACCGTCTATGGGAAGATTTCTTCTTATATTCAGGCTCGGGTTGAGGCTCTTGATCGATGGGATCAGGGATGATGGGTCCAACACCAACGCGAATGTCCCCGCCGGTGAGGGAAGGAGGGGCGAAGGGGCCGATGAGGAGGGAGAGAGAGAGCCAGAAGAGGATGGATTTGAAGGGTTCGTAGTCAATGGAGAAGAAGGGAATAGATTGGGAGGGAAACGAAAAGCAAGAATTTTGAGGGTTTTTGTGGGATCTTTTCTTGGGATGAAGAAGAGGGTTGATGACGTGATTGGAAGAGAAATCTGGGTCTGGCGTCCTCATCTAAAAACTCCATGATTTTTCCTGTAATTTTTCACAGGCAGCGGCAATGTCAGATGGCTATATAGGAGAGAAGGCCAATGTCCGACTTTCTATATTTATTGAAGCGGGTATAATTGATAAAAAAAGAAGTAATCGCTTAAAAACACTACGGATAATATTATAATCCGAAACTATAAAGCTTATAAACAGGAGTAATATAACAAGTTGCAATATAATGTTATATAAAGTAAGAAAATAAATTATTAACTGTAAATATTATGAATACTTATGAATACTATGAACATTTGAAGTTGCTTCGAAAATGTTATCATAGTTGGCTAATGGAGTGTTGTCCTAATATAAGAAAATAAGTTTAAAACTAAAAATGTTATGAACATATATAATAAATAAAGTTGTGTAGAGTAACGCCATGGTTCAATAATAAAAGAGGTTCTAATTTGGAATGTTAATACTTTTAAGAATAAAATAGGTTGCACCGAACATATTATCAGAGTTTAAGTTGACAAAACCTTGGATTATCCCAGTATAAGAAAATAAGTTTAAAACTGAAAATGTTATGAACATTAAAATTAAAAATGTTATGAACATATATAAGAAATACGGTTGCAACCAATAATATCATGATTTAATAATAAAAGAGGTTCTAATATGGAATTTTTAATACTTTTAATAATAAAATAGGTTGTCCCGAAAATGTTATGAGAGTGTAAGTTGATGGAAGATTATCATAACATAAGAAAATAAATTCCAAACTAAAAATGTTATGAACATATATAAAAAATATGGTTGTGTCCAATAATATCATGATTCAATAATAAAAAGATTGTAATCTGGAATGTTAATATTTTGTTCAATAAAATAGGTTGCGCAGAAAATGTTAGCAGTGTTAAAGCTGATGGAACCTTGGATTATCCCAGTATAAGAAAATAAGTTTAAAACTGAAAATGTTATGAGCACATATAAGAAATATGGTTTTGCACATTAATTTCATGGTTCAGTAATAAAAGAGGTTGTAATATGAAATCTTGATATTTTTAATTATAAAATAGGTAGCACAGAAAATGTTATCAGAGTTTAAGCTGATGGAGCCTTGGATTATCCAGTATAAGAAAATAAGTTTAAAAACGAAAATGTCATGAAAATATATAAGAAATACAGTTGCAACCAATAATGTCATAGTTCAAAATTAAAAATGTAACACCCATCTCCCGTATATCTTTCCGAACACGAGATACATATGTCACATCACTTTTAAAATAGTTCCTCATTTGAAAACCCATAAAAAAATTTCTTCGATTTCTGAAAACATAACATTTAAGATAAAACAAAACATTGATTGTAATCTGCTACAAAGTTCTACTTAATAAAAATTCAGAGCACTTTTAATACTTTAATTACATGTCAAATAAGTTTTCCAAAATAACTAGATTGCCCCATTATCACTGATGAGTCAACCTGAAATGATGATTACTGCTGCTACAGCTGCACTCCTTAATTGGTTATTCTCAACCTTTACCTACGCGTGGAAGCAACACACGTTAAGCATTTACTTAATGAGACATAATCTTGTAAAGAACATTAAGGCATACATAAGTATATCATGTTTATTTGATTTCAAACAAATTCGTATTATCCATAAGGATTAACTAAGTCCCTTTTATTGAAACCAAACTCCATTCATACTATTATCATAGCATCCTTTCATGCATTTTTAGTTATGGCATCCTTTAATGCCTTAATGCATCCGTTCATGCATTTTCAGTTATGACATCTTTTCATGCCTTAATGCATCCGTTCATGCATTTTTATTTAAGGCCAATGTCCGACTTTCTATATTTATATTCTCCTATGAAGCGGGTATGATTGATAAAAAAAGAAGTAATCGCTTAAAAACACTACGAATAATATTATAATCCGAAACTAGAAAGTTTATAAACAGAAGTAATATAACAAGTTGTAATATAATGTTATATAAAGTAAGAAAATAAATTATTAACTGTAAATATTATGAATACTTATGAATACTATGAACATTTGAAGTTGCTTCGAAAATCTTATCATAGTTGGCTAATGGAGTGTTGGATTATCCTAATATAAGAAAATAAGTTTAAAACTAAAAATGTTATGAACATATATAATAAATAAAGTTGTGCAGAGTAACGCCATGGTTCAATAATAAAAGAGGTTCTAATTTGGAATGTTAATACTTTTAAGAATAAAATAGGTTGCACCGAACATATTATCAGAGTTTAAGTTGACAAAGCCTTGGATTATCCCAATATAAGAAAATAAGTTTAAAACTGAAAATGTTATGAACATATATGAGAAATACGGTTGTGCCCAATAATGTCATGATTTAAAAATAAAAGAGGTTGAAATCTGGAATGTTAATATTTTGTTCAATAAAATAGCTTGCGCTGAAAATATTATCAAAGTTTAAGCTGATGGAGCTTTAGATTACCCGAGTATAAGAAAATAAGTTTAAAATTAAAAATGTTATGAACATATATAAGAAATACGGTTGCAACCAATAATATCATGATTTAATAATAAAAGAGGTTCTAATATGGAATTTTTAATACTTTTAATAATAAAATAGGTTGTCCCGAAAATGTTATGAGAGTTTAAGTTGATGGAAGATTATCATAACATAAGAAAATAAATTCCAAACTAAAAATGTTATGAACATATATAAAAAATATGGTTGCGTCCAATAATACCATGATTCAATAATAAAAAGATTGTAATCTGGAATGTTAATATTTTGTTCAATAAAATAGGTTGCGCAGAAAATGTTAGCAGTGTTAAAGCTGATGGAACCTTGGATTATCCCGGTATAAGAAAATAAGTTTAAAACTGAAAATGTTATGAGCACATATAAGAAATATGGTTTTGCACATTAATTTCATGGTTCAGTAATAAAAGAGGTTGTAATATGAAATATTGATATTTTTAATTATAAAATAGGTAGCACAGAAAATGTTATCAGAGTTTAAGCTGGTGGAGCCTTGGATTATCCAGTATAAGAAAATAAGTTTAAAACCGAAAATGTTATGAAAATATATAAGAAATACAATTGCAACCAATAATGTCATAGTTCAAAAATAAAAATTTAACACCCATCTCCCGTATATCTTTCCGAACACGAGATACATATGTCACATCACTTTTAAAATAGTTCCTCATTTGAAAACCCATAAAACAATTTCTTCGATTGTCATAGTTCAAAATAAAAATTTAAACACCCATCTCCCGTATATCTTTCCGAACACGAGATACATATGTCACATCACTTTTAAAATAGTTCCTCATTTGAAAACCCATAAAACAATTTCTTCGATTTCTGAAAACATAACATTTAAGATAAAGCAAAACATTGATTGTAATCTGCTACAAAGTTCTACTTAATAAAAATTCAGAGCACTTTTAATACTTCAATTACATGTCAAATAAGTTTTCCAAAATAACTAGATTGCCCCATTATCACTGATGAGTCAACCTGAAATGATGATTACAGCTGCACTCCTTAATTGGTTATTCTCGACCTTTACCTACGCGTGGAAGCAACACACGTTAAGCATTTACTTAATGAGACATAATCTTGTAAAGAACATTAAGGCATACATAAGTATATCATGTTTATTTGATTTCAAACAAATTTGTATTATCCATAAGGATTAACTAAGTCCCTTTTATTGAAACCAAACTCCATTAATACTATTATCATAGCATCCTTTCATGCATTTTTAGTTATGGCATCCTTTCATGCCTTAATGCATCCGTTCATGCATTTTCAGTTATGACATCTTTTCATGCCTTAATGCATCCGTTCATGCATTTTTATTTATGACATCGTTTCATGCCTTAATGCATCCTTTGAAGCATTTTTATTTATGGCATCCTTTCATGCCTTAATGCATCCATTCATGCTTTTTTAGTTATGACATCCTTTCATGCCTTAATGCATCCGTTCATGCATTTTTAGTTATGACATCCTTTCATTCCTTAATTCATCCATTCATGCATTTTTAGTTATGTCATCCTTTCATGCCTTAATGCATTCGTTCATTCATTTTCAGTTATGGCATCCTTTTAGGCCGTAATGCATCCGTTCATGCATTTTTATTTATGGCATCCTTTCATGCCTTAATGCATCCCTTCATGCATTTTTAGTTATGGCATCCTTTCATGCCTTAATGCATCCGTTCATGCATTTTTATTTATGAATCCGGTTTAGAGAAGTTCATACTCTAAAACTCATTCATAATATTCTTTCCATACATATAATGATAACATAATCAATACTATAAAACATACCTAAATTTAAACATTCTAATTTGAATCTTCTTCATTTCAAATAATTACAATTAGGTACTCACCTGATAATCCCCGCAATTAAGATGTAGAGATGTCTGGCTAATCAGCAACTTTATCTTTCCCCATTTTCTTGTAGATTCAGGAGCTTGGTTATGATCTACACAATCATCCATTCAAGACATATACCATACCAAATGGTAGTATATTCTCTAACATTTATACTTCAATACTTAAAAGTACTATTCTTTCTATTTCTAGAGTAATTTCAATTTATCATATAGTTCTAAGCTCATTAGTATCGATACTTCTACCATGGTATCGATATTTTTATACTATAGTATCGATACCCCTTTCAATATCGATACCATTTCTATATTCTGTGTTGCATGGTATCGATACTCTTCTCTTAGTATCGATACTACTATACTATGGTACCGATACTCCCTTTCAGTATCAATACCATTTTGACATTCTAGATCCATGGTATCGATACTTCCCTACCCCATCAGTATCGATACTAGTTGCATCGGTACTGATACTGTTCGTCCAATTTCTACATATTTACACCTACAATGTCGGTACTGTTCATGCCTTAATGCATCTGTTCATGCCCTTTCAATAACCATGATATACTTATGTATGCCTTAATGTTCTTTACAAGATTATTTCTCACTAAGTAAATGCTTAACATGTGTTGCTTCCATGTGTGTTGACTCATTAGTGACAATGGGGCAATCTAGTTATTTTGTAAAACTTATTTGACATGTAATTAAATTCTTAAAAGAGCTCTGAATTTTTATTAAGTAGAACATAGTAACAGATTACAATCAATGTTTTGCAATATCTTAAATGTTATGTTTTTAGAAATCGAAGAAAAATATTATGGGTTTTCAAATGAGGAACTGTTTTGAAAGTGATATGACATATGTATCACGTGTACGGAAAAGTATATGGGAGATAGGTGTTACGTTTATTGGTATCAGAGCTACAGGTTTAGCCGATTCTCAGCTGAAGTTGGTTTTATTTTAAAATAGAAAATTGATTACATGCCATAAAGATTGTCAGTGTTACTGGTATGGTGTCATTATAGTGAAATTGATGACACTGCTTACAAATTATAATGTTATTATTATGTATGTCATAATAAATGTCAGAATCTTCGAATTCGCGAAGAGTTGGGGAACAAGATATGCAAGAAGGAACTGATAGTGAAAGTTGTGAGGCTAATAGTAAACAATCTCTCCCTTCTAAAAATGCTAGTGCACCTGCACCGCAAGGGATTTCGGTAAGATATTGTTCGTCCAATTGCTAAAGAACAACCTGTCCCTTCTGAAAAATGCTAGTGCATCTGTTCATGCCAATTTCTACATTCATACTATTATCATAGCATCCTTTCATGCATTTTTAGTTATGACATCCTTTCATGCCTTAATGCATATGTTCATGCGTTTTCAGTTAAGTCATCCTTTCATGACTTAATGCATCCATTATTCCATTTTTATTTATGTCATCCTTTCATTCCTTAATGCATCCGTTCATGCATTTTTATTTATGGCATCCTTTCATGCCTTAATGCATCCGTTCATGCATTTTTAGTTATGACATCCTTGCATGCCTTAATGCATCAGTTAATTCATTTTTAGTTATGGAATCCTTTCATGCATTAATGCATCTATTCATGCATTTTTTGTTATGGCATCCTTTCATGCCTTAATGCTTCCGTTCATGCATTTTTAGTTATGGCATCCTTTCACTCCTTAATGCATCCGTTCATGCATTTTTATTTATGGCATCCTTTCATGCCTTAATGCATCCCTTCACGCATTTTTAGTTATGGTTTCATGCCTTAATGCATTCGTTCATGCATTTTTATTTATGAATTCGGTTTAGAGCAGTTCATAATCTAAAACTCATTCATAATACTCTTTCCATACACATAATAATAATAATACTATGAAACATACCTAAATTTAAACATTCTAATTTGAATCTTCTTTATTTTAAATAATTACAATTTGGTACTCACCTGATAATCCCAAAAATTAAGATGTAGAGATGTCTGGCTAATAAGCAACTTTATTTTTCCCCCTTTTCTAGCTAGATTCAGGAGCTTGGTTATGATCTACACAATCATCCATTCAAGACATATACCATACCAAATGTTAGTATATTCTCTAACATTTATACTTTAATACTTAAAAGTACCATTCTTTCTATTTTTAGAGCAATTTCAATCTATCATATAGTTCCAAGCTTATTAGTCTCAGTACTTCTACCCTGGTATCGATACTTCTAACTATGGTATCGATACCCTCTTTCAATATCGATACCATTTCTATTTCTGTGTTGCATGGTATCGATACTCTTTTCTCAGTATCGATACTACTATACTATGGTACTTATTCTCCCTTTCAGTATCGATACCATTTTGACATTTTGGATCCATGGTATCGATACTTCCCTTTGTTAGTATCAATATCCCATCAGTATCGATACCATTTGCATCGATATTGATATTGTTCGTCTAATTTCTACCTATTTACACTTATAGTATCGGTACTGTTCTAGCAGTACCGATACCATTGCCCAAATTTACCATTTTTCAGGTCGATTTTCACTTAATTTTCCCCTCTAATCTTATCATTTTACCTCCAACAATACTATTTAACTCTTCTTTATTTAACCAACTAACTTTACTTCATTTTTTCCACCTTTAACCTCTAACATCTTCATGGAATATCTCAACTCAAGAATCATATCATTTTTCTAAACATGTTTTTAAACATATCTTATGCTTCTAATCTCTTACTCAATCATTTGACAAGTCAATTAAACCAATGTTTGAGTGTAGGTAAACTAATTTAAGGTAGTAATGGTATGTTTCTCTCTTGTAATCAAGATCAACTTGCATCTATGCATATTAGGTTTTGAAGCATCAATCTTCGTTTAACCAGTCATATGGTGAACTCTGGATTAATTTGAAAATGTATCGATGCCTATATCAAAAGTATCAGTACATTTTTAGTATAGTGCACTATCTCAATATTCGAAGTAAATTGTATCGGACTAATCATGAAACGTAACGATATCATAAAAGTGAACATAAATTGAAATGTTGTATTAAAAATACATATCCATACTTTATCTATGTTGATCGTTACTCTGTACATAAATATAATATATGTATAGATTGATGAACTTATGATCCATATTTCTTCTTGTTTACCATATGGAACTTGAGTCCGACCTACGATGAATGTCTGAGCTTAGAGGTATAAGCAGCTCTAAACATTATTTGAAGTTGTTGATATGTGAAGCATATCTTAGCACACAGGTCTAGTAGATGTTACCACCAGAAGAGGATACCTTTGATAATAACGGGTTGCCATCACACCAAATAAACATAAATGATACCCGTTTGTACAAAATGAATGGTGAGTAGAGGTATGTCATTTACCATGTGAATGTCATAAGTGAAAAAACTTTGGCCGAAACCTTCCCTCACAGGTTAAGACATTGCTTCATGCTAAAAATGATATGCCACATAACTACAAGGCGAACTTTGGCGTATGGATCGAGTTAAACCACTTATCAATAACGAATACCTCAAGCTTTTCATGCCAACATAAGAGGATGCCTTATGGAATCCATAAATAATAAAAAAAAGATCATAAGAGAAAACATAGAAGTAGCAGTACAATAGAAATGGAGATTGGAAAGGAAACTTTAATTATGTTTGTGTGGAGAGGACATGGGTGGAAAAAGATCCTATTTATAGACTTTGGGTTACCTAAGAAACCCTTATCTTATATCTGACCAGTTTCTTTTACTTATCCTTAATGTATACAGTTTCAGGCTATAACTTAACCAGTTAACATAACAAGAAAGCACAACCTATAATGTTATCCAGAAAATTAGGTTTGTTTTATGTTTTTATAATATACACGGTTTTTGCATATAAGTTAACCAGTTATTAAAAGAACAAGGCACAACCTATAATGTTATCCAACAAACTAGTTTTGTGTAAGGTTTTCATAATATACACAATGACAACCTTTAACTTACCTAGTTAAAATAACATGAAGACGCAATCGGATATGTTGCTTGAGTAACTAGATTTTTTAATACTTTATAATAATACAATAAATCAGGTCAATCTTTTCAATATCGATACTTAATGCACGATGATCAATAATTTTGGTTAAAAATATTTATGATATCAGATGAAAATTTTAATACAAATGGTTAGAGTGTCGATGCTTTCATGTGAAAATTTTGGTAAATTACAAATTTAGTTTCTTTACAATTAAAGAATCATGATAGGCTTTTACTCACATGCACGATGTATTTAAAGTTGAACTAGGTTCACGAGAAAGTCAGAATTTGATTGATCAAGTAATGAAATCTTTATTGTGTTCCTCAAATTTCACGGGAAAGTAAGAAAGAAATTGATCTTTACTGTCTATGAAATGGAACATTTACTGTTACACAGTCACATGATTTCCTCAGTGTTACAATTGCAATGTATGTGTTGCAGCATAATGATATTGATATAAGACAAAAGGGAAAAATTATTACAACATATATATCCACAACCACAATCTTATAACACAATGACAAGCTTGCCACCTTAAATTGTAAACTCTTAACCATAACAAATAGCTAGAATTCTTCTAAAAGACTTCCAATTTATTTGTTGCAACAAAAAGCTATGGATATCCTGCAAAAATGAGAGAGAGAGAGAGATTTCTCTCATGCATAATCGACCGGGAGAAAAACTAATGTTGGGAAAAGATTGTAATTTTTTGGGTGTGTGTGACGTTACATGGGATGAAGATTATTTATCAGGTGGGCGGGAGGTTATTGGCAGGACGAGGAAATAGTTAAGATTTTTCCAATGAAAACAATAAAATTTAAATCATTTTGAAATTATCGATATTTATGTATTTAATATCAGTATATATGTACTAAATAGAAACCAATTACATTATAATAAAAAATGAATTTATATTAAATTTAATAATATAAACGGGTCATTCCCTGTAACCTAAATGTTTGACAATATTAAAAGACGCTACATGCATTGTTATAAATATAACCATATTTTTTCTTACATAACTATAATGAAAAATGCTTCACACATATAATTTAAATGGTTGACAATATAAAAAGGCGCTACTTGCTTTGTTATAAATTTACACGTTTTCTCTTACAGTTTCTTAATCAAAAAGGTTTCAAACTTATCAGGTAAATCATTGGCAGTAAAAAAAGGCACTACCTGTATTGTTATAAATATAACCATGTTTAGTCACACATATAACTTAAACGATTGACAATATAAAAAGATGCTACTTGTAATGTTATAAATTTAAGCATGTTTTTTCTTATAGTGCATTAATAAAATAGGTTTTTAACACATCACGTAAACTGTTAACACTATAAAAAGGCATTATATGTATTGTTATAAATATAACCATGTTTTGTATTACATAACCATCATGAAAAATGTTTGACACATATAATATAAATAGTTAACAATATAAAAAAGCACTACCTGTATTGTTATAAATTTAAACATGTTTTCTCTCATAGTTTCTTAATAATAAAGGTTTCAAACATATCAAGTAAACAATGGACACTATAAGAAGTCGCTACCGATATTGTTATAAATATAACCTTGTTTTGTCTTACATTTCCATAATGAAACATGTTCCACACATAAAACTTACACGGTTGGCAAAAGGTGATATATGTTGTTATATAAAAAGGTGCAAACCGGTTTGTTATATTAAAATCGATATTGATCATAAAACTATCGACACATTATTTGGAAAATTATGTGCACAACCAATCGAAATTAATTGTATTGGACGTTCCTTCAGAAGTTTTGGTATATTATAATTAACTTAAATTTCAAATAAAATATTCGAATTATATAGAAGTTTGATAAGCATGATATGCATATTGAAACACGTCAAATTCAAATTTATTACTAACATTAGTCGAATATAATATATTCGAATTATAAAAGTTCGATAATTATTCTATGCATATCGATACAGTGAAAATTATACTAGATTTGTATCGTTATGTTTTGTAATAGTGTAGTAGTTATAAGACAACAACATTGTCATCGTATTAAATGAACACACCACCAACCATTGTACTAACAAATAAATGGTGTCGTAAAACTTCAACAACCACAACATAATTCCCTACCTAATTCAGCAGGTCACTGGCTAGTTTATGTAAAAAAGAACCAATAATCACTACAAGAAAATATACTTTTAATGACACACACTAATTTATGACTTGCAAAACATGTGTGTCATAAAAAAATGTCATGTTTTTTAAAATCTGAATGATTTAGGACTTACAATAATGTGTCATATTTAATAGTCATAATCCAAAAAATTTGCAAAAACACGAAGTACACTTTTTTATTGTGTGTCATCTGTAAAGTCGTCTTTTAATTTCCCCCCATTATTTTTATCCTTTCCCGCTTCTTCCCCTCATAATCAGTTCACGCCTAATGTTTTGCACTCCTTTCATTCTCTCCTTTTCTCTCTAATGCCAAAACCCTATCTTGCTTTCTTTATTTTCCAGAAAGCTTCTCTCTCCGTGTTTTTTGTTTTGTTTTCACTAACATTCTTCAAATTATTTCCATTTCCTTTTTCTTTTCCCCCCTTCTAGTTTGTGGTCGGGGGTTCAAGTTTTTAAGATGGATATCGAGCAAAAGCAAGCCGAGTTCATCGATCACTTCGTTAAGCAAGTGTCGGCTCAGAAGGGGATGACCCTTGTTTCCGTTATCGTCGAAGCGATGTCTCATCCTTCACTCTTTGCCTTCTCCGAGATTCTTGCCATGCCCACCGTCGCTGAGGTAAAGACCTATTCCATTATCAGTTTCTTTTATTTTCTTTCCTCTACTTTCCTCAATCTGAGAAATAAAAGCCTTCATCAGTTATTTTTTGCTGCACATAGCTTAATAACATTTCTTCATGTTTCTTTTTCTGTCAATATAGTCTGGTGTTTTAGTTTTATTCATTGCTTCAATTTCAATTTGATGATTTAGTTTACTTGTAATTTATAAGAAACCTATATACCTTTGCAGCTTGACGAAACTGAAAACTCAGTGTACCTGGAGGTGCTTTGGTTGTTTACCCATGGCACATGGAGCGATTACAATAGTAAGCTGGAAAACATGTGTTTTATTGTTTGTGACAAGTTTGTGATGTTTTCAATACACTTGTTTCACTTGTACCAGTATTTTTTCTATTCGAGATAATTTGAAGATCATTAGTAGTAAACATTTATCACTACCGTGTAAATCTCTTCAAGATTACCAGTTTTACTCTTCTAAATTTTACCCTTCACTTAATTAATCCACTTGATTATTTCTATCTTTGATTGTTGTTATAGTTATTATTCACATCATAATGTGACCAACTCTGGCTGCTTAAACTATTTGATTAGGCAATAGTGGCAACCTTCCTCAACTGGTCCCTAATCAAGTTCTCAAGTTAAAGCAACTCACTCTCCTTAACACTTGCTGAGACGAACAAGGTATTGTAGTTGAGTTAAGAGGGCATTTGATAATCTAAATATGCTATAGTTGCCAGCCTCGTTCCATTGTAGTGGTTATAGTTATTTTGATATTCATTGAACGTGCCACTTTGACTTCGTAACGTGAAGAAACCAAGTCTTTAGAATATCTTGAAAAATTTTAATGCCTTTCTGAATTGTTTTATTCCACTTTCTAACTGAAATGGTTATACCCTTTATCTGAGAATGGCACTATCGGTTGTAAATGTTGGTTGCATCAAGTTCATTTACCATTTAAATATCTTGACCAGGTATTACCATATGATCAACTAATGCTGGAGTTAGATGTCACCAATGTTCGTGAACTTGAAGATTTTCTTATCAATGAGTGCATGTATGCGGTGGGTAGACTCCCGACTTAATTCTCTATTAATTTTTATCCTAGGTTTTACTCCATTATGAAATGCTTTAGCTACTGGAACGACCTTGAAAGGCTCTAAGAACCAATGGATGATTTTTATGCAATGTGTTGCATGTGAAAGAACTTTGCAGTTGTTTCTGTATTCATGTTTGTTTTTTTGGGACGATTAACTTTTAGAGTGGCCCTGCATTGTTCACAATTATTTCTACAGCTATTTGAACTTTCCTTTGGTGGTCAAATATACTGAAAGTGTGCTGATTTTTGTTTATTTTTCCCAACCTTTTTGTTAGGGTATAGTCAGAGGAAAGTTAGATCAGCTGCGAAGATGTTTTGAGGTATACTGTCATTTACTCTCAAGAATTTTCCTTTAAATTTATTTTTCTTCACTGATTAAAATCTTTAATATTTGTTCTGGAAGATCTAATTTTCTCTTGGGAGGGATTTGAGGCAAGGAGAACTTGGGAGTATGATAGAAACACTTTCGAACTGGCAATATCTCTGGTTCAAATAGAGCATTTCATTAAGTCCTTTGTCCATACTGCATTTATAGTTGCTACTGTGTGATTTTCTAATAAATTTATCGATTTGTTCATTAGAGCTATTTAGTCCAAGTAGACTGACATAATACAAAGTTGAATTTGATAAATTTGCAAGATCCTTTAATTGGAGCAAAGTGTAGAGCGATGTTTCAAGAAGGAGAAGTTGATGATAGGTTTTTAATGATTTTATTTCTTACAGTGGAATATCTCCGAAAGAATTCTTCGTGGAAATCGTATGTACTTAACATATTTGATTGTTTTCTTTTAGTTTTCTTTTATTTATTATTTATGTGGATTTAAAGACTGTTTCAGGTATCTTTATATGCTTCCCACCACTTTTGAGAATCCGTTATGGTTTACCGATGATGAGATGCTAGAATTGAGAGGAACAATCTTGTATAGAGCAACCGAATTGCGGGTAAATATAAGCATATAGTTTAACATTTCTCTTGAAGATGAAATGCATGTAATTTGACTACCCATGATGATGAAAGTTAGTGTAATTGTTTTATAGAAAAAGGATTTGATTTCTGTGTACGAAGATAAAGTGAAGGGTTTGGTAAAGAAACTTCTTGCTCTTGATGGAGTTTCAGAAAGGTCGGTATTAATTACATCGAATAAAGTAGGAATCAAGTGTGTTTATTTTCCTTTTTTCCAATTATCAATTGTTGTTAATGCTTCTTTTGCAGTGATGTCTGCTTTGAAGATTTCCTTTGGTAGGGATCTCCTCAAAATGAACTCTTTCTTATTCTCTCTCAAAATGGGGTGGGTGGGACAATGAAGGAGATTGACTATGATATGATGACATTCCTTGCACTTTGAACTTTGGTGGTTAATACTGCATGATTTCTGTAATGCTAGGGCGAATTCTATATTTTGGTCTCGTGCTCTAAACCTTTGATATGATCCGATTCAACGTCAAAAAATGGACTTGCATCTCTAACCTTTCACAATAATCAAAGGGGGATTTTTTTCAACTTAATCTTTCTTTATACCATAGTTATGACAATAGCTTACATACATTATATTTATAGTTATGATGATGATATTATGAATGTATGAAGTTATTGTTATGAAACACATATTTATATATTTATATTTTATATTACTTAGCTTATAAAAGCTTTCTTTTGTAGGTACATGTTCGACCACATGTTGGGAGCTGATTTAAAGCTAGCATGGGAGTCAATGAGCTAGGAAAACTTCCATAAGATGACTCGGAAGATCATGAAGAACAAATGATGAAAAGTTGTCAGCTGACCTCCGAGCTCATAGCTCACTTGAGCTGGACTTTTGAGCTAGCTAGAGACTTATTTTCAGCTGGAGAGTTGCACCATCATCTTCACCACATAGAGCACTACAAATATGGTCTAGGTCAAATTTTGTGAATTCGTACCTTTTCGCGAAGAGTTTCCAATCCGAGAAGTATCATTTCACAAGGAGCTGTCCTAAGACTCATTGACATGTATTGCATCTATGGCCAGCTCATCTTCAGCTCAAACATATGGGAAGTAGCTCAAATGATGAAAGGTTGCCTTTCACAAATGTGACCTTTCATAAATAGTTGCTGCCCCATGGATTTGCAAAGGTGTGATACCAGGATGATAAACTGGTTTGTGTGTGAAACCTAAAGGATATATAGGTTCCTGGTTAAAAGATACAGGATTTTCAAGATTTTTTCCAATAGTAGCTTGTTTTTTGAGCATATGTTCTATTTTTTGCACCATACTTTCTTGTGAATTTGCAATGTTGGCTTCAATCTTCTCTAACTTCATTCTCATTTCTGCTTGTTCTTTATTATGCTGTTCCTCAAGATGTTGTATTTTATCCTCCATTTTCTTAGTCGCTTTTCTAGTACCGTAGTGGTGTTGAATTTCTCGTTTGGCCAAGATAACTGCGATTACAAATCCTTTTCATATTATTTTTTCAAATTTTACTTAATGAATGTTTCTCATAATGTAAAAAAATTATACATAAATAAAATAATGCAATGAATGTATGCAAAAATGAATGTATGTAAAAGGTATTGATCCCAAAAACTTAACTGTCATAGAACAACTTCCATCGGCATACAAAAGTTTCTATATAATAGTTCATAACTACAGATACGACATAGCTTTCCTATTAAGCTATATGATTTCCTTCATCAACCATGACATTTTCTTTCCAAACATAGAAACTGGATCAACGTGTTGCTCAATAATCTTTGCTTCAGCAGCTTACTCCGCAATATATCTAGCAACTTCGCTCATTTGTACCATGGCCTCAAATACCATACTACTTCTATTTTCACTTCTTTCTTCATAGAAATCAGTTGATTTTTATAATTTGTTCATTAGTTCCATCGAGAGTTTTCTCCAACTCGGTGATTCTGACTTGACAACTGTGCAAAGTATTTTAAGATATCGGATTTGTGTTCATAGTGAAGCGTTCTCCTCATAACTCTCTTTAAGATCACTAGGTACTAAATGAACCCTCTCTTAGAATAATGATTCTTCAAGTTGCAAGATGTAAGCATTAAACTCTATGTTTTTGTTTCTACGCTGATCCAAATCCTTTTTAAGTTTTGTTCGTGTTTCTTATGTCCTTTGATCAAGCTTCTGGATTTGCACATTCTTGTTTCTACATCGTTGCATCCAATTGTTGGCCAACTCTTGCTCTACTTTGAGTATGGTATTGAAGTTCTTTCTCTCCAAATCCCATTTTTCCTTTTCAACATCGAACTCTTCAATCATTAGGCCCCTATCTTCAAGTTCAATAATCATATTATTCATTTCAGCTTCAAATCCCTTGAACATGGTGTTTTTCTCAACCTCAAACCCTTCAAGCACGCCGTTCTTCATATCTTCTAATTATTTGGCTCGATCCCTTTCTTTCTGTATTTCATTCATAATCTCGCAACTTTCGGCTTTGTGTTTTATAATTCGCTCCCTTTTGTTAAACTCAAGATCTTCTATTTTATTATTTCATTTCTTAAGGCTTTTGAGTAAACGACTATTTTTTCCTTTCAAAATCGTCGACTCAGTATTTTTCAATGTTCAACTCTTTGGTCATCTTTATTGTTGCTCTCCTTGATCCCGATGCTGTTCGGGATTTTTGCATCTCATGGTAATTCTTCCTCAATGTTTTGAACTCACCATCCACTTTTTCTTTGTTTTCCCTCAGCATTGCACATTGTGCTGAATGAAAGTCAACGTTGATGCCCAACATAGCTTCAATGTATCCCAATACTTTTGGGAAGATGACCATACCATATATACCCAGAGCAAAGAGATCAAATCGTACTTTATCATCTGGATGACTTTGAATGATTTCTTTGATGTTGGTCCAAGAAATGCCTTCACCCTCGCCCTCGCCCTTTTTTTTGTGCGGGCTACTACCCATTCCTCTTGTACTCCTACAATCTTTGCTAATTTAACTCGGAAAGGTTGAGTTTTGACTGACCTTGAATAACTTCGATTCTCCAAAGCTCCTTCTATATGTAGAAAAGTTGTATACTCTTCAATAATAGGAACCAAGTCCTCCTTATTGAAAGTGAAGCAATTATACCATGGATTCCAGAATTGAATCAGAGCTCGGAGTAATTCATCATCAACTTCGACATAGAGCAAATATGTGATGTCCCTGTAACACTGATAAAACTGCAACTTTTTGTTTGAGTCCCAACTCTCCCAAATGCCTCGCAGATCTTGAATATCATTTCTTTTTAGCAAAACTGGAGCATAACTTGCTAAATCTGGTACATAATCATCCTGCAGACTGTCTCCCTCTGTCTTTGTAAGTCTTCATACCACTGTCTTACTTCTGAGTTTGGAACTATTTGATTTGAACACTTTTTATCCATAGATGAAGGTTTTCCAATGAGATGATTAACTCGAAGATCAATACCTTTAATCATGTATGATGCCATGCAAACAACAAAAATAAAAATAAAACATAAAAAAGAAATGAATTAGTTCAAATAATAAGGAAGGAAAAATTTAATTTAATGTCTACCCAAATATTTCTATTTAAACATACTTTCTACATAGCATAATTTAAATAATACTATAATCTAAATTCACATGCAATTTATTCAGCAGGGAAATAAATTAAAAGAAAAAGTTAGAATTCATTTCTCCTTTGTGTACACCTATTTTGGACAAAATTTCGGCATAGTTTCATATTGGAAGAATTTCTAGGGTTTACTATATGCAGAGTTTCAGTTCTAAGAGTAAAGGTACTCGAATTGTCCTTGTTAATGCCCCCTTGGGCTGTCAAACCCTCAATCCTAGTCCACTACAGACTTAAGCGGATGGAGTTCAATTCGAGGGGACACATTTCTCTATGCCTGACACGGAGAATAAATTCTCACGAAGACATAGAGTATATGAACCTCGAAAGCTACTTGCTAGGTCTGACACGGAGAATAAATTCTCACAAAGACGTCGCTTTCACTCCCACTTAAAAGGGGCAAGCTTGATTATAAAGCTTATGTTATGCAATGCACGTGTTGTGTGTGAGGAGAAATTTTCAAACCTTTGACAAACAAATAAAAAATGAAATTTAATACCTGAAAATAAAACATTAATAAAAAATATAATAAATATTATGAAAATCATAAGAGATAAAAATTTTGAAAGAAAAGAATTAAAAATTAAATAAATATGAATTTTTAATTTCCAACTGATAGAGACAATTTATAATTAATTTCAAAGCTTGATCGGTCCCTAGGGGAGTTGCCAAGCTGTCATAACCGGTTTTCGCCCGGGTATGAATTTTTACTTGGCGGGAAAAATAAAATGAATAAATAAATGATTTTGATTTAAAAAATATTTTGGGAGTCACCATTAACCTTTTTGAGTTAGGTAGGTCAAATACCTAAAAATAATCTTTTAAAATAGTTTTTAAGAAAACATAATTTAAAAGATAAACTGATCTGCATATAACTAAAAAAAATTTAGTAAAGAAAGGATTCGTGGTCGGTTACGTTTAGGGAAGGATTAACACCCCTATAACGCCCAAAATTAGTACTCATTAATTATAAATTATCTCCATTATTGGAAATTAAAAATTCAAAGATATATTTAATTCATAATTTTATGATTTCAAATTTATTACTATAATTTTAAGAAAAATGTATTAACTTTTATATATATATATATTTATAAATAAGATATTTATTTACTTAGAAATATCAGAAAATGAATTCTTGTTGCTTTAAGACAGTCATTTTCTTAATATTAAAAAAATAAATAAATATTAATAAAACATTTCTCTAAAAATAATTAAAATAAATTAAATTAATATACATATAATTTATAAAAGTAAGATATTTAGTTATTTAAAAATACCAGAAAATGACTTCTAGATGCTTTAAGACAGTCATTTTCTTAATATTAAAAAATAAAAAATATTAAAATATGATTATTTTTCCTAAAAATAATTTATATAAAATTAAATTTATAAATAAGATTTTTATTTAATAGAAAACAAATAAAAATAAAATAAATAAATAAATAATATTTATTATATACATATTTATATGAATAAATAATAATAATAATAATAATAATAATAATAATTAAATATATTAAAATAAACATATAAAATTAAAATATAACTAAATAGTGATTAAAATAAATAAAATTGTATTAAAATGAAAGTATTTAAAACTTGTAATTAAAAATAAATGAAAGTATTAAAATTAGTGACTAAATTATAACATATTAAAATTAAATACCTTAATTCGTAATTAATTATTTAAAAATAAAGTGGCTAAACATGCTATTTTACCTATTTATTAATTTAGTGACTAAAATAAATTTATATTAAATTTGAATATCAAATTAAAATAAATTAAAACATGCTTTCGGGATCAAATTGCAAGTTTTTAAAGTTACAGTGGCTGTGAGAATAGTTTAGCCGTGCGCGAAATTACACAAAGGCCCTCCCTTAAAAACGTCATTTAAGTGAGGGTATATATACCCTATTATGGCCGGCCTTTAGGCCATTTTTTTCATTCTCTTCTTTCCCATTCTCTCTCTAACTGAGAGAGATGAAAAACTCTCGCCTCTCTCTAGGTTCCTCCAACCGAAGGAAGGCCGGCCGCCGTATGTCAGCATCGATCGCCGCCGTCGGCCACCATCTCCGGTGGTCGGAGATTACCAAACAACCCCAAAATTTAGATCTCGTCATCCTAAGGTCGAAAATGACAGTTGTTTCCTTTAAAAAGCTCATAATCGGAGCAAATCTACAAAAATACCTTCGATTTTCCAAGTCTTTTGACTGCGCGTGAAGGAGCGTGGAGTCTCTGATGACAGTGAAGTCTTCGTCGGTTAGTTTCTCTCATTTTTTTCTCAAATATTTGGTGGTATTTGGTTTGTTGTCTTGCTCTCTCGCCTCCGTTTTTTTTATTTTGCAGGTTTGGTTGATGATTTTATAACCATTACCGGCGCTTGTCTCGGACCGGGTAAAAGGCCGAAGTTTGGTGAGTCACCAAACCTAAAGTGGTGACTCACCCTAAAGCCATAACGTGGACGGCTGATGTTGATTTCCGGAGTCTTTGGTTTGAGCGTGGCAGCGGCTGGAATGAAGTAGAGCGACGGTAACAGAGGCGACGACAACAGAGGCGACGACCGTATGTCCCTAGGGTTATGATACCCTAGGGTTTGTTACTGGGATCATCTGGACCGTTGGATCTTGCCAGATCCAACGACTGAAAGGAGAGGCGGTTGAGGCTAAGATACAAACCCTAATTGGGTTTTAAGGTTTCATTTGGGTCAGTCTGAGTGTAAAACGGGCCTCCGGGTATTGAGCTTTTGTAACTGGGCCGGTCTGTTTGGGCCTGTAATAGTATTAATAATATTAATAATAATAATAAATAATATAATAAAATAATAATAATAAACAAATAAAATAATAAAAATAAAATGATAAAAAACTAGTGTCTTCACCAATCATCTAGTGAATTGTGGATAAAGTTGAAAATGTATCGATACCAATAGTAAAAGTATCAATACAATGTAAGTAAAGTGTACTATCTTAACATTCGAAGAATATTTCATCGAATGCATCTTGTTATGGAAATCATGCAAATCATTAGATTTTAAACATGTTTAAACCAAATCTTCAACCTGATATGAAAATATTATGGAAATTATTTCTTCATATCCTCGTCTCTTTCCCCAATTAACTTCCTCGACATTATGATTTTGCTAAATCACTTTGACTAGAGGAATCATCTTGTTACACAGTTTTTTGATTTCTCGAACTAAAATCCGAACTGGTTTTTTTTCATAAGTCAAATTTGGTCAGATCTAAATTTCCTCTGATGCAATGACATATGAAAGATCCAATCGATACTTTCTAAGCATCAACACATGAAAAATCTGTATACTTTGTCCAACTCTGGATATCAATTACCTCGAGAGTTAATGTTAACTGATAAGCCATCAGTCTAACTCTTTTTAATATCTCATAAGATCCAATGAATCTTAGACTTAGTTTTTCTTTCTACTTTGGGCGCAATTTTTTTTCAAGGTGATACTTTAAGAAAAACTTTATCAACTTCATGAAATTCAATCTCTTTTCGCTTCAAGTCTGCATAAGACTTTTGTCGATCAAATGTCATCTTGAGATTTTCTTCAATTATATATACTTTATCATAAACCTCTTTCAATAAATCTGGGCCAACAAGATTTTCGATCCTTTAACTTGAACCCATTCAATGGTGTTCAGTATTTTCTCCCATATAAAGTTTCATACTGAGCCATCTTGTTACTCAATTAATAATTGTTATTGTAGATAAATTCTACTAAAATCAAATTCTTTTCTTTTCCATGATTCCTTGGAATCAATCACACATGCTCTCATCTTATCTTCTAATATTTGAAAATTACTTTTTGACTTACCATCCGTCTGTGGATGAAAAATTGTATTGAAATTTAAATCAAGTACCCAAAACTTTATGCAATTATTTTCAAAATCTTTAAGTAAACCTTGGATCCCTGTCCTATATAATGGATAATTATACTCCTTGTAATCGAACTATCTTCTTGATATACAACTCTTATATTTATCCAATGCGTAGTCTATTTACATCAAAATAAAATACGCCGATTTAATTAACCGGTCCCTGTCATCCAAAATGGAATCCTTTTTATTTGATATCAAAGGTAACCCTATAATAAAATCCATAGTGACTCTTTACTATTTCCACTCTGGAATAGAAATCATTTACAACAATTACAAAAACACTTAATTCTTAGCTTTTACTTGTTAACATGTCAAACATGTAGCAACAACTCAGTAATGTTTCTTTTGACACCCAACCACCAAAATGACTCTTTACATCCTGATACATTTTGTTCCCACTTGTATGCATATTCAGTAGACTATAATGTGCCTCAGAAAGAATATATTTCTTCAATTCATCATTATGAGGAATAAAAATTATTCCTCGTTAAAATTGGCACCAATCAGAATAGACTTCAAAGTCTTTAGTCTCATTTTTTTCCACAAGTGAAATATTTTTTTCAATCATCTCTCATAATTTTTTTCTATTTTTTCTCCTTTGTTATATTTTTCTTTTTATTCTTTTCCTTTTTTTCTATTTTTTGTTTTCTTTTTATTCTTTCTTTTTCTTTTTTTCCTTATATTATATTTTTTTAGCTCTTATGCCATATGTTGAGACAACATGACTAAGAAAATCAACTTCTAATAGCCAAAACTCACACTTTGACAGTTTAGCATATAACCTTTTTATCCTTAAGTATCTCGAGCACAGTACAAAGATAAGTATCATGCTCTATCTTTGTATTCGAGTATACCCAAATATCATCAATACAGACCACCTCAAATTAATCCAAGTAAAATTGAAATACTCAATTCATCAAATCTATGAATGTTGCAAGAGCATATTTCAAACCAAACAGCATTACTACAAAGTCGTAGTGTCTATACTGTATTCTGAAAACTATCTTTGGAACATTTTCTTCTTTAATATTTACCTGGTGATATCCCATTAAAAGATTGATTTTAGAGAAAATTGTTGCTCCATTTAAGCTGATATAACAAGTCATCAATCCTCAAAATAGGATATTAGTTCTTGATAGTTACTCTGTTTAACTATCGATCATTTATGCAAAATCGCACATATCCATTTTTTTATATACAACACCGGTTCACCCCAATTTGAACTACTCGGTTTAATGCATCCTCAATCTATCAATTCTTGTAATTGGTTCTTTATTTTGTTAGTTGAATCACAACCATTCGATATGAACTCATAGATACATGATCAATGCGTTAATAACCATCAATATTAAATTGCACCTCTCAATCTGGAGGTAACCCATAATACTAAATCTAAAATGACTTATGGAGATTCCCAAGTTATGGAAATATCATATGATCTTACTTCAGATACTTAAGTATCTATCACCTTAGCTAGAAAAGCTATACATCTTCATACATCATCGTAATCACAACCATTGCTGATATCACTTATTGATTATTTCACCTTTTTCATCAATCATTTTTTTTAATTTCTCCGCTTTTTTAATTTCTTCGCATTTTTTCTAAATTAATCAATTTTTGCGACCATTAACTCAACCTTAATGCAAAGACAACCAACTCATGATCAAAATGATCTAAAACTTGTTAATGATAATCCCATTAGATTCACCATTAACATAAACTCCTAAATCTTTATCAGACATTTATTATTTGTCCGTCTAACACTTGTATTGTGACCGTGACCCATGGGTCTTCCGCTATAATATCACTCGATATCAAGTATAATTGAATATTTCTACTTTGGAATTCCTTATTTCATCGTTAAGGAAATCTGTATAATTTTTCCAAATCCAAAAATTATATTTTTGAACTGTTGAAACCCTTTCACTCTCAACTGAATGTCTCAATATCCACATTGTTCAATAAGAAAACTTGATAGATTGGTAGCAATAACTTCATAGTAATTAATGCTAAAATCACACTATTATGCAAATTTACAATTTTTCTTATTATTACGAACTTGACACTTTTCAAGTTCTTGAGAATCCATCTCAATCTAATCAATAATTCATTGTAGCTTGGAATAGTTAAACAATCCATTTTCGCATATTTACCTTCACAAGGTAACTCTATCCAATTTTATGGACTTTATATTTATTCTCAACCCAACTCATAACCATTTGATTCACTATTAACTCAATTTCTTTAAACTTTTAGCGGAAATCATTTTTACCGCTTACTCAATTCCTCTTACACAAATCAACAATGCTTTAAAAAATTTAATTCTTAGCTTAAATATTTCTCACTTATTAAGCTTACCTGGAGAAACCTCAGAATCATCACTAAATTCAAAAATCTCCTATGGATCCTTATCCGATTCGACTTTTCTTGTAAAACGTTCAAACTTTTTTTAAACGATTCTTCTTATTCAGAATCTTCTTTAAAAACTGAGGTATTTCTTCCACCAACTGGAGGAAAATCCCTAACAACATCCACCCTTCTAAGGTGTTTGACATAAATCATGTCGGTTCCCTTTTTGGTTGAATTCAATCTCAACCTTCTTTTCAACATTTTCGACTTTCTAGCTTTGTCTTTAATTCCAACATGTGAACATAGCCAGAATCATCATACATTTGTAAAGAATAACTTTACTCTCAATAAGCATCATCACAATATATATACAACTATCAGTAACTTTTGAAATCCAAGTGGCATGTATACACTTTTTTACTCAAAAAACCTAGGTTTAGTCCTAGAATCGGCTAAACCTGTAGCTCTAATGCCAATTAATGTAGCACCTATAACCCTTATAATTATACCTATACAGATTATAGATGTCACCCGAATTTTTGAAAAAATTTCCAATTTCAAAATTTGATTTAAAATTGATTTTCTTAAAATGGTTAATGATATTATAAAAATATCATATCATATAAATTGTGTTTCATTATAACAAATTTAAAATAAAAGGTTTTTTATGAATAGTGAATAGCTAACAGTACCCGTAAACAGTTAACAATGGGGGTATCGATACCACTGTAGCAGGGAATTGGTTCCCCTTTAACATACTGGAAAGTTTTTCACAAACGAGATTACTGTTCAGTACTATTCACTGCTATAGTACTTCCAAAAATTACATATAAACCCAATAAAAATTAACTTTTCATCACTATCAATTTATCAATTTGTTTCCAAATTACAAATTGAACATTATCAAATTACATGCCACTAATGAAATCAACATTGCACCATAGGATGTCTTACTGATATTGAAATATACTTCTCGATGCTTGATGCCATTCTGAATTCTTTGTTTTACTACTGGCTTGGTACCTACGCGTGAAAACCATCAAACGCTAAGTATAAACTTAGTGAGACAATTAAAAAATATATACAGTGTAATACAATTCATGCATGAATTTCAATGTCAATTTCAAAATGCCATAAAATCATGTTACCAGCATATTCAATATTTGTTTTCCATGATAAAATAACATAAAATTTCTTATCAATATAATTTCCATTTATCACATAAGCTCGTAAGCTTATTTTACCAATATACTTACCATTTAATTCCATAAGCTCGTAAGCTTATTTTACCAATATACTTACCATTTAATACCATAAGCTCGTAAGCTTATTTTACCAATATACTTACCATTTATCCATAAGCTCGTAAGCTTATTTTACCAATACACTTGCCATTATTCCATAACCATATACCATAGACCATAGCCCATTATACAACCCTGAGGAACCTGGGTATTCGAGTAATATTTGCCCCATAGAGCTACACATAAGGTCGTGCCCACTATATACACCGAAGTGTATTACACATAAGGTCATGCCCACCATATACACGGAAGTGTATTACACATAAGGTCGTGCCCACCATATACACCGAAGTGTATTATAAACCTGCAGCTGCTATACTCTATGGCATGCCAACTATACTCTGTCCCTCAATGACTTACTTGGGCATATAGTCTAGTTTTATTTGATCCATCCATGGCAAAGTACATCGATATCATTTAACAATGGGCAGTTCATTCCCAAAATAATATTCATGATAAATCATCACATTTTCTATAATCAATGCATTATAATTTCATACTTTGAAATATCAATGTCATGTCAATTTATAAAAATATGAAATAATATCATGCTGATATAAACAAGGCCGACTTATCGCAAGTATTCCTTATGATGTATAAAACATCCATGTATAATTTCATGCATGTATTGCACTCACCATGACACTTTATCATTTTCCAAATATTTGTGTCTCACTATTGTCCACAATAAACCCACTTGGCTTGCTTCAATAGCAATCAATCATAATCTGTATAATTCCCAAATTCATAATAATACATATGTTAGTATTGTACCAACATAAACATATCCCAAAATAACTCCATAATATATTTGAAACTCATTATCTATCAAAATACTTAACTCTTAATAATTCTTTTCTAACATTGGAACCAACTTTTCCAATTTATACAAAATGGTCCTTAACCATTTTATCACTTAGATTCTTAATACCAATAATTCCAACCTTAAAATATATTCCCATTCAAATGCTTTTACAAAAGCATAATTACATTTATTTACACCAATTATACAATTGTTGTACTTAAATCACTAATCTTTTCAAACTTCCAAAATAGTCATATTTCACATTCTAACACTCATTTTAATTCCCAAACAATATTTTCCAACATAGTATATCAATTATACAACATTTACACACAACAACCCATCAATTTTCCATATCCAGACAACTTGCACTACCTTTAAGGAATAAATATTCTGTATTGATATACACACTGGAATTCAATTCCATTTCTTCCATTGGAAACTAGTCTCGAATAGGAATCTATCCATTCAAAGAACTCCTTCTAATTCATTATGTACAATTTATAGTGAATTTTCAAAGTTGACCAACAGAATCTGTTTTGTGCATAATTCTGCTGCCCGATTTTCTGACCTTTCCTTGGTTAAAAATCCATATATTTTTTGGATACATCTTAAAATGGATCCCCATTTGTTTTAAACAAAACTAGATAGATATATGAACACAAATATATAAAAATAACCTCCAAATTTTTTTATATAATTTCTGGTGAATTTTCAAACCCACTGCTAAATTCAAAATATAAACTGTTTTCTTTAACCTCAACCCTAATTTCTTCATCAATTCTTACAACCAATTCCTTAAAATCACTTAACTCTTCAAAACCCATAAAACACAAGAATCAACATCCCCTTCATCAACTCAAGATGAACTTGAACATGAACCCTAGTAATATTCATGTCAAAATGTAGAGAATTGAACGTAGAATATTTTCCTAACTACACCAAAGTCTAATTCTTAACAAGATTGCTTCAAAATTCAAAACACAAATGCCTACCTTGTAAGTTGGAAGGTGTCGGCCCTTGGATGAAGAAGAAGCTGAAATGTTCTCCCATTATTGTTATTCTAATGTTAATTAGATCTAGCACATGCTTAATATAATATTATAATGGAATTTTTTTATTCCATTCAATAAGAAATTCCATTTTTGCCCTTATTGAATCTTCTTATTCACCATAAAACCAAGCCTCCTGATCCATATCATATTACAAAGTCAAATATGAATTAATTTGACTTTTATTTCCGAAATTCCCCTTGAATTTTCAAAAATTGTGTTTTAGTCACTAAATTCCACTGTTTCGATTAAATCTAAAAAATTGCACATTTCTAAACCAAATTTCTCTGATCCAAAATATTAAAATAATATTTCCAACCATTTTATAACATCCTTCAATTTTTTGTAAAGTTCCAATTCTATATGAAATTACCGATTCCTTATCGGCTTTAACCCTTTCTAATTTTTCTTTACTAAAATTCCAAATCCAAACATATGATTTCTATAAAACCCCACTTTTAAGAGTAAACCATCTATTTATGGAATAAAATTCTTTTTAGGAAATTTATCACTTAATTCCCTAATCTTTTTCCTAATTTTCTACTTTAACCATCAAACTTTCAAAATTTTTATTTTGGTCATTTTCTGAATTTTTGTGGTATTACAATTCTCACCTCCTTAATAAAATTCATCCTCGAATTTAAAACTTTCCATGAAAACCCTAACTTCATTTTCTCTTGAAAATTCATAACCCTAATTTAGGGTTGCACGAACTGATAAGACATGCACATGCCTTATCTGTAGACTTCTTATTCGATAGCTCAAATGAATAAATTGTGCCTTTTCCTTATGCAAAAACTTCATCTGGTCTTGCCAACTTCTTGATTTCCAATTTTTCTTTTTTACTTTGAGAATTTTGTGAAGATCATGCAAATCATTAGATTTTAAACCTGTTTAAACCAAAGCTTCAACCTGATATGAAAATGTTATGGATATTATTTCTTCATATCCTCATCTCTTTCCCCAATTAACGTCATCGACATTATGATTTTGCTAAATCACTTTGACTAGAGGAATCATCTTGTTACACAGTTCTTTGATTTCTCGAACTATGATCCGAACTGGTTATTTTTCATAAGTCAAATCTGGTCAGATCTAAATTTCCTCTGATGTAATGAGATATGAAAGATCCAATCGATACTTTTTAAGCAACGACACAAGATAAATCTGTATACTTTGTCCAACTCATGATATCAATTACCTCCAGAGTTAATGTTAACTGATAAACCATCAGTCTAACTCTTTTTAATATCTCATAAGATCCAATGAATCTTAGACTTAGTTTTTCTTTCTGCTTTGGGCGCAATTTTTTTTTCAAGGTGATACTTTAAGAAAAACTTTATCACCTTCATGAAATTCAATCTATTTCGCTTCAAGTCTGCATAAGACTTTTGTCGATCAAATGTCATCTTGAGATTTTCTTCAATTATCTGTACTTTATCATAAACCTCTTTCAATAAATCTGGGCCAACAAGATTTTCGATCCTTTAACTTGAACCCATTCAATGGTGTTCAATATTTTCTCCCATATAAAGTTTCATACTGAGCCATCTTGTTACTCAATTAATAACTGTTATTGTAGATAAATTCTACTAAAATCAAATACTTTTCTTTTCCATGATTCCTTGGAATCAATCACACATGCTCTCAGCATATCTTCTAATATTTGAATATTACTTTTTGACTTACCATTCGTCTGTGGATGAAAAATTGTATTGAAATTTAAATCAAGTACCCAAAACTTTATGCAATTATTTTCAAAATCTTTAAGTAAACCTTGGATCTCTGTCCGATAAAATGGATACTGATACTCCTTGTAATCGAACTATCTTCATGATATCTGTATATTTATCCAATGCATAGTCTATTTGCATCAAAATAAAATGCGCCAATTAATTAACCGGTCACTGTCATCCAAAATGGAATCCTTTTTATTTGATATCAAAGGTAACCCTATAATAAAATCCATAGTGACTCTTTACTATTTCCACTTTGGAATAGAAATCAGGATCAACAATTACAAAAGCACTTAATTCTTAGCTTTTACTTGTTAACATGTCAAACATGTAGCAACAACTCAGTAATGTTTCTTTTGATACCCAGCCACCAAAATGACTCTTTACATCCTTATACATTTTGTTCCCACTTGTATGCATATTCAGTAGGCTATAATGTGCCTCGGAAAGTATCTTTCTTCAATTCATCATTATGAGGAATACAAATTCTTCCTCGTTAAAATAGACACCAATCAGAGTTGACTTCAAAGTCTTTAGTCTCATTTTTTTCCACAAGTGAAATATTTTTTTTTCAATCATCTCTCATAATTTTTTTCTATTTTTTTCTCCTTCGTTATCTTTTTCTTTTTTTTCCTTTTTTTCATTTTCATTTTCTTCTTTCTTTTTCATTTTTTCCTTATATTTTATTTTTTTAGCTCTTATGCCATATGCTGAGACAACATGACTAAGAAAATCAACTTTTGATAGCCAAAACTCACACTTTGACAGTTTAGCATATAACCTTTTTATCCTTATGTATCTCGAGCACAGTACAAAGATAAGTATCATGCTCTACATTTGTATTCGAGTATACCCAAATATCATCAATACATACCACCTCAAATTAATCCAAGTAAAATTGAAATACTCGATTCATCAAATCTATAAATGTTGCAAGAGCATTTTTCAAACCAAACGAAATTACTACAAAGTCGTAGTGTCTATACCGTATTCTGAAAACTATATTTGGAACATCTTCTTCTTTAATATTTAACAGGTGATATCCCATTCAAAGATTGATTTTGGAGAAAATTGATGCTCCATTTAAGCTGATATAACAAGTCATCAATCCTCAAAATAGGATATTTGTTCTTGATAGTTACTCTGTTTAACTATCGATCATTTATGCAAAATCGCACATATCCATTTTTTTATAAACACCGGTTCACCCCAATGTGAACTACTCGGTTTAATGCATCCTCAATCTATCAATTCCTGCAATTGGTTCTTTATTCTCTTATCTCAATCACAACCATTCGATATGAACTCATTGATACATGATTAATGCCTTAATAACCATCAATATTAAATTCCACCTCTCAATCTGGAGGTAACCCATAATAATAAATCTAAAAAGACTTATGGAGATTCCCAAGTTATGGAAATATCATATGATCTTACTTCAGATACTTGAGTATCTATCACCTTAGCTAGAAAAGTTATGCATCTTCATACATCATCTTAATTGCAACCATTGCTGATATCACTTATTGATGATTTCACCTTTTTCATCAATCATTAATTTTTTTAAATTTTCTCCGTATTTTTTTTTATAAATTAATTGCTTATTGCGACCACTAACTCAACCTTAATGCAGAGACAACCAACTCATGATCTAAATGATCTAAAACTTGTTAATGATAATCCCATCAGATTCACCGTTAACATAAACTCCAAAATCTTTATTGGGCATTTATTATTTGTCCGTCTAACACTTGTATTATGACCGTTACCTATGGGTCTTCCACTATAATATCACTCGATATAAAGTAGAATTGAATATTTCTACTTTGGAATTCCTTATTTCATCCTTAAGGAAATCTGTATAATTTTTCCAAATCCAAAAATTTTATTTTTGAACTGTTGAAACATTTTCACTCTCAACTGAAAGTCTCAATATCCACATTGTTCAATAAGAAAACTTGATAGATTGGTAGTAATAACTTCATAGTAGTTAATGCTAAAATCACACTATCATGCAAATTTACTATTTTTCTTATCATTTTGAACTTGACACTTTTCAGGTTCTTGAGAATCCATCTCAATCTAAACAATAATTCATTGTAGCTTGGAATGGTTAAACAATCAATTTTTTCATATTTACCTTCGCAAGGTAACTCTATCCAATTTTATGGACTTGATATTTATTCTCAATCCAACTCATAACCATTTGATTCACTATTAACTCAACTTTCTTTAAACTTTTAGAGGAAATCATTTTTACCGCTTACTCAATTCCTCTTACACAAATCAACAATGCTTTAAACAATTTAATGCTTAGCTTAAATATTTCTCACTTATTTAAGCTTACCTGGAGAAACCTCAGAATCATCACTAGATTCAAAAATCTCCTCTGGATCCTTATCCGACTCGACTTTTCTTGTAAGTCGATCAAACTTTTTTTAATCGATTCTTCTAATTCAAAATCTTCATTAAAAAAATGAGGTATTTCTTCCACCAACTGGAGGAAAATTCCTAACAACATCCACCCTTCTAAGGTGTTTTACGTAAATCATGTCGTTTGCCTTTTTGGTCGAATTCAATCTCAACCTTCTTTTCAACATTTTCGACTTTCTATCTTTGTCTTTAATTCCAACATGTGAACATAGTCAGAATCATCATACATTAGTAAAGAATAACTTTACTCTCAATAAGCATCATCACAATATATATACAACTATCAGTAACTTTTGATATCCTAGTGGCATTTATACACTTTTTTACTAAAAACAACCTCGGTTTAGTCCTAGAATCGGCTAAACCTGTAGCTCTAATGCCAATAAATGTATCACCCATAACCCGTATAATTATACCTATATAGAATATAGATGTCACCTGAATTTCCGAAAAACATTTCCAATTACAGTGAATACCTATATATAATATAGATGTCACTTAAAATGGTAAATGATATTATAAAAATATCATATTATATGAATTGTGTTTCATTATAATAAATTTAAAACTAAAGGTTTTTTTATGAATAGTGAATAGTGAACAGTACCCATAAACAGTGAACGATGGGGTCTCGATACCCCTGTAGCAGGGAATCAGTTCCCCTTTAACATATTGGAAAATTTTTCACAAACGAGGTTATTGTTCATTACTATTCACTACTACAGTACTTCTGAAAATTACATATAAAACCAATAAAAATTAACCTTTCATCACTAACAATTTACCAATTTGTTTCCAAATTACAAATTGAACATTATCAAATTACATCCCACTAATAAAATCAACCTTACACCATAGGATGTCTTACTGATATTGAAATATACTCCTCGATGCTTGATGTCATTCCGAATTCTTTATTCTACTACTGGCTTTTTACCTACGCGTAAAAACCATCACACGCTAAGTATAAACTTAGTGAGGCAATTAAAATAATATACTGTGCAATACAATTCATGCATGAATTTCAATGTCAATTTCAAAATGCCATAAAATCATGTTACCAGCATATTCAATATTTTTTCCATGATAAAATAACATAAAATTTCTTATCAATATAATTTCCATTTATCACATAATCTCATAAGCTTATTTTACCAATATACTTACCATTTAATTCCATAAGCTCGTAAGCTTATTTTACCAATATACTTACCATTTAATACCATAAGCTTGTAAGCTTATTTTACCAATATACTTACCATTTATCCATAAGCTCGTAAGCTTATTTTTCCAATATACTTACCATTTATCCATAAGCTCGTAAGCTTATTTTACCAATACACTTGCCATTATTCCATAAACATATTCCATAAACATATACCATATACAATAGCCCATTATACAACCCTGAGGACCCTGGGTATTCGAGTAATATTTGCACCATAGTGCTACACATAAGGTCGTGCCCACCATATACACCAAAGTGTATTACACATAAGGTCGTGCCCACCATATACACTGAAGTGCATTACACATAAGGTCATGCCCACCGTATACAGCAATATGTATTATAAACCTGCAGCTGATATACTCTATGGCATGCCAACTATACCCTGTCCCTCAATGACTTACTTGGGCATATAGTCTAGTTTTTATTGGATCCATCCATGGCAAAGTATATCAATATCATTTAACATTGGGCACTTCATACTCGAAATAATATTCATGATAAATCATCACATTTTCTATAATCAATGCATTATAATTTCATTCTTTGACATATCAATGTCATGTCAATTTATAAAAATATGACATAATATCCTGGTGATATAAACAAGGTCGACTTATCGCAAGTCTTCCTTATGATGTATAAAACATCCATGTATAATTTCATGCATGTATTGCACTCACAATGACACTTTATCATTTTCCAAATATTTGTGCCTCACTATTGTCCACAATAAACCCACTTGACTTGCTTCAATAGTAAATCAATCATAATCTGTATAATTCCCAAATTCATAATAATACATATGTTAGTATTGTACCAACATAAACATATCCCAAAATAACACCATAATATATTTGAAACTCATTATCTATCAAAATACTTAACTCTTAATAATTCCTTTCTAACATTGGAACCAACTTTTCCAATTTATACAAAATGTTCCTTCACCATTTTATCACTTAGATTCTTAATACCAATAATTCCAACATTAAAATATATTCCCATTCAAATGCTTTTACAAAAGCATAATTACATTTAAGTACATCAATTATACAATTGTTGTACTTAAATCACTAATCTTTTCAAACTTCCAAAATAGTCATATTTCACATTCTAACACTCATTTTAATTCCCAAACAATATTTTCCAGCATAGTATATCAATTATACAACACTTACACAACAACCCATCAATTTTCCATATTCAGACAACTCGCACTACCTTTCAGGAATCAATATTATGTATTGATATACACACTGGAATTCAATTCCGTTTCTTCCGTTGGAAACTAGACTCAAATACGAACCTATCCATACAAAGAAATCCTTCTAATTCATTCTGTACAATTTATAGTGAATTTTCAAAGTTGACCAACATAATCTGTTTTATGCAGAATTCTGCTGCCCGATTTTCTGACCTTTCCTTGGTTAAAAATCCAGATATTTTTGTATACACCTTGAAATTGATCCTCGTTTGTTTAAAAAAAAACTATATCAATATATGAACACAAATATATAAAAATAACCTCCAAATGTTTTTATATAATTTCTGGTGAATTTTCAAACCCACTGCTAAATTCAAAATATAAATTGTTTTCTTTAACCTCATCCTTAGTTTCTTCATCAATTCTTACAACCAATTCCTTAAAATCACTTAACTCTTCAAAACCCATAAAACACAAGAATCAACATCCTCTTCATCAACTCAAGATGAACTTGAACATGAACCCTATTAATATTCATGTCAAAATGTAGAGAATTGAACGTAGAATATTTTCCTAACTACACCAAAGTCTAATTCTTAACAAGATTGCTTCAAAATTCAAAACAAAATTACCTACCTTACAAGTTGGAAGGTGCCGGCCCTTGGATGAAGAAGAAGCTGAAATGTTCCCCCATTATTTTTTTTTCTATTGTTAATTAGATCTAGCACATGCTTAATATAATATTATAATGGAATTGTTTTATTCCATTCAATAAGAAATTCCATTTTTGCCCTTATTGAATCTTCTTATTCACAATAAAACCAAGCCACCTGATCCATATCATATTACAAAGTCAAATATGAATTAATTTGACTTTTATTTCTGAAATTCAGCTTGAATTTTCAAAAATTGTGTTTTAGTCACTAAATTCCACTGTTTCGATTAAATCTGAAAAATTGCACATTTCCAAACCAAATTTCTCTGATCCAAAATATTAAAATAATATTTCCAACCATTTTATAACATCCTTCAAATTTTTGTAAAGTTCCAATTCGATCTGAAATTACCGATTCCTTACCGGCTTTAACCCTTTCTAATTTTTCTTTGCTAAAATTCCAAATCCAAACATATGATTTCTATAAAACCCCACTTTTAAGAGTAAACCATCTATTTATGAAATAAAAATCTTTTTAAAAAATTTATCACTTAATTCCCTAAACTTTTTCCTAATTTTCTACTTTAACCATCAAACTTTCAAAATTTTCGTTTTGGTCATTATCTAAATTTTTGGGGTATTACAAGTCAAGAAGATCAATGACAAACACCATTCAATTAGATCTTCTAGGTGAGTTTAATGCCAGTGCAACCTTCAATGTTATTGACTTGTCTCCTTATGATATAGGTGACGATTTGGGGACAAATCACCTTAAAGAGGGAGGGATTGATATGATAGCCAATAGGAAAGACTCGGAGAAGTACCCAAGTGGCCCCATCACACGAGCAAGGGCTAAGGAGTTTCAAGCAGCCATGGAGAGTATGTTTACATCAAGTTTGGAACGTGACGAAGAAGGAATAAAAGGGAGGAACATTTACGTTGCTTATGCATGAATTTGCATGAGAATTTAAAGTTTACATAACATTCATTGCATAATAAGTGTGTTGTTCATTCAAGCATGCATTGCATTTAAATCATCTAGTTCATTCATTAAACTAGTTCATTTATTAAATTAACTCTTAACTGTTTCATGCATGTTTTCAATTAAATATTGAATAAATTTCATCTTTGTGTCTAGGTGCATGAGAGAAGTTGAATGGTTTCATCATATGCAAGAATGTCAGTCAGAATGTCTTCCAATTTTGGATGCGATACAGATTTGTTTGGTCTAGAAATCAATTGGAAATAATTCCTCTATCTATTATCTTTCCAACGCCTTTTGAATCATCTTAATCCGATAACGGGAGCTTGAGATATGATCTATTTATTGAAGACAGTGAAGGCTGGAATTTTGTTACGGGAATTTTATACATGGATGATTTGGATGAGTTTGAGCCAAGGGAGAGTCTTTTCAACTTTAGCCAAGTGACAAGACATTGAAGGACTCTTATTTCTCCCATTCAAGGCATTCAAACCTGATTGTTATCATCTAAGTTCAAGGGATGTTCATATTCTTCAAGGGAGCATGCAATGAAGCATGATTTAATTCACTTGTTAAGACAATTTTCAACATGGAATAGCAAGAGTCTTCCACCCCTTGGATGAAATTAAGGTCAAATTAAGCTTCAAATTGTCTAGATTCATCCCCAAAATGATATAGAATATTCAGCCAACCTTGAAGATAAGAAGACAAACCATTCAATTGCATTTTATTGCTAAATTGATGAGAATATTTTCATCTTTTGAGTCTTTTCATATGCTGCATAGAAACACTATAAATAGGCAGCTTTGGGATCATTTGTGGACACACATTTGAATATATAAAACAACTTTGAGAGGTTGCTTTCATTCTTGTTCTCTTGTAGAACTTTATCGGCTTCAAGATAGTCTTGTAGTCTTCATCAATTTCCTTTTGTTATGGCATTAGTTCCTAGCTAATCTATAGCTAGTGGGTCACATTCCATACCCTACCATTTCGATTCCATCTTTTTATATTGTTGGTTCTTAGCTCCAAATATCTAATGGGTCATAATCCACTTTAACCTTACAACACTTACCACGACAACACCTTTTGCCACGACAACGCCATTCATATTTCACCAACCACAACAACCATAACTCTTCCATCACCTTCAAACAACTTCCTCATTCTTTTCATTCTATCATTTCAATTATTATTTCATATCATTTCCTTTTTATGTTTATATTTATGCAATTTCAGAGTTCAAGTTATCATTATGGGGTTTCTTACTATAATCACGATTGGGCATTAGCATATATGACTCGAAACATATAATCGATATCATATCACAAAGTGCCCATACGGAAATTCATAAACAAATTATGAATTTCTTAACTTTTTGCACACATAGTGCCCATACGGAAATTCAGAAACAAATTATAAATTTCTCAACTTTTTTCTGCACACTAAGTGCCATTATGTAATCACCATACATATATCAATTAATCATACATCTATGACTACCATAACATATTCATACATACTAAATGTACTCACCTGGATAGCCTCGTTATTGTATCCAAAATGAAAAGTTGATTACTTAGGTACTTTTCCTTTTCCTTAAGTTTTTCTTGACTCGGGAGTTTGATTTCGATCTACTCAAGCATCCAACAAAGACAATTACAATATTAATTCTTAGTATATTTCCTAACAATTATACTTAGACATTACTCCAGAGTACATATTATTATATTTTCTATAACAATCTTGGCTTATCTTCACATTTCTGGCTCAATAGTATCGATACCCCTACCATGATATCGATACTACTATAGTATCGATACCCTATTATGGTACCGATACCATTTTTGCATTCTGTTAACAATGGTATCGATACCATCCTCATTGTATTGATACTCCCCTCTTGGTATCGATGCCACTTGAATCAGTATCGATAATACTCAGCGAATTCTATTGATTTTAAGCCTATAGTATCGGTACTGTCCTATCAGTACCGATACTCTTACCCATATTTTACATTTTTCAGCCGAAACTTACCCAAATTTGGTCAATTTTCATTATGTTTACCCCCAACAATACTATTAAACTCTTCTCTACTTATCCCTACTAACTTTCCTGCATTTAGCTTCTTAAAACATCTAAAATCTCTTAAGTTTACTTGAATATAAGAATCACACCAAATTGTCTAACTTGTTTTTAAACTCAGCCAATGCTTTTAATCTCTTATTTACTTTTTTAACAAGTCAAATATACTAATAAACATCAATAAAAGCTCATATCTTAATATATCATTCAAAAACCCATTTCATTAGATCTCAAATATTTCACTAATCACTTAGTTTTAATCCCATTTAAACCTTCCTTAAGCTTCCACATCACTTAAGGTTTCAAAACTATCCCATAAACGAAAAGAAAAACCAACTTTAAGAAAACTCACCTTTGGCATGGAGGAGAGCACGAGACGAGCAAAAAGAGAAGAAGGTAACTTAGTTGACTTACCTCTTTTTCCTATTCTTAATATCCCAACTAAAATAACTTTTTAAATTCATTTCCCTCTAAAGGACCAAAATGCCCTTCTATTCTTCCATTTTTACTAATGAGACTTTAACACAAATCCTCATTCATTTTCTTATACTTTATCATTTATTCTATTAAATCTTCCCAATTTTAAATCATTTCAATGTAGTCACTAACATGACATTTGGGGTATTGCACTTCCATTTATTCATCGTATTATCCATTTTCGTCATTCTCCACATCGTCCATCATTTCATCCTTCTATTCTTCGCTCCAATGGCAAGTTTTCTATCACCCTTTACAATCCAACTCTTATTTTTAATAAAGTCATATACAGATTTATGAGTAGAACTAATGTCAATCTTTTGGGATAAACGAATCGGGTCATCCACCGAAACATCATTTTCTTATTTCAGCAAGATATGAGAATGACACATGTATAGGGTAGTGAAGTTATTATAGTGTCAGCCTTAGCAACCAAATTATAGAGAGAAAGGAAAAATAGTCTTGCAACATTTAGAGCGGTATTTTATCTATACTTATTTATCCATAAATAATTCACATCTCGAATTTGCAAAGATTTTCCTCTGAAAGGCTAAATAAACCAAGAGAGAAGGAGATGAAATAATTTCGCTTCCAAGTCTAGATGAATTGGGCTATTCCTGTCAACACGTCTAATATTCTCTAAATCATTTTCATTGATACTCCCTTCATCCCTAAGACTAAATCGATACTTATGGAACCCGGAGATATATATAGGGCCTTTCTCATTACATATGTATTAATTCCTACATTTGTACACCTTTTAGGACAATAATTTAATGATGCATTATTGATTGATATTCGAACAAGGCTGGGATTGTAACGTCCCAAATTTTAGGCTAGTGGTTTTAGGTTTACCCGAGAGGTAAGTGGACCCCATAGAATTTATATTTCAAGTCGTTGGGCTTAATTGGGTTGAACTTGAGCCTAATTGGCAACAAAAAAGGGATTTTTGCATAGTAGGAAGCTGAGGAGGGACCAGAGTGTAATTATTCCATTTTTAAAAAATTGTTGTTTTTATTTCTTCATCTTTTTATTCTCCTCATTTTCTCCTCTTTCTTTTTTTCCTTTTCTTCCACTTGAAGCTTCATGGAAAATGTAATAATTTTACACCTTTTTATAGTTCAAATTTGTCCTAAGAAAACCCCAACAACATGGTTTTATGGATTTAAAGTTAGAATTTTATTCTTGTAAGAAAAAAAGGGGTTTTATCATCCTAATCAATATGGGGGATGATTTCTAGCTAAAGAAGCTCAATTTTGGGATTCAATCAGCAATGTAATGTATTTCTAATCCTTTAGAGTATATAGGTTCCATAAATTACAAGTTTTTGCTAAGATTTGAGTAATTGAGCATTTTAGGGTTTATATTTGATTTTTTAGTTAAATCACATTTTAGGTGTTAAACATATGTTTTTAAGACACCTAAAGACCCTAAATAACTTACTACAAGTGTTTTCCAAGCCTAAGCTATCCATTTATGGGCAAGAGATGGATATTGGATGAATAGTGTCGATACTAGATGAATTGGGGCAAAAGATTTAGGGAATTCAGGCCAAGATTATAGATATTTTACCTTAGAGTATTTATACTTTTAACAACATAAGCAATTTTAGTGTCCATACTTTCTAAGAGTATCAAAACTTACTCTAGAGTATCGATACTACACACTCAAAATGATTAGATTCAAACCATTTATGGTCCGTAAGATCTTGGGGTGGACCGTAGGGATAAGACTTAGTTCATGAAGGACATAAATGACCAAAGGGGCCTAGAGACACTCGTGAGAATGGGTTACATCCAGGGTAACCACAGTAAGTATAACACATCCAAGCATCTTCAGTGATTACATATCAAACATATATGGTTGAAAGACCAATGCGCAAGCTGTACCGATGAGAGGTACGAATAGGTAATCAGACTGTGAGATAATAGTGTCGTATAGTGCAAGAGTGACTGAGAATATTGGACGTTATGATATTCCATTAGTTCGAGGGAAAATTAAGGGGAAGCATAGGATTAATGTTAGAGCATCGCTACCCAAAAACTAGCCCGAGTCAGATACCAGACCAATTAGAACCCTAGCCAGTAAACAATAAAAGCAGTAATCGTCTTGAAGTCTTAAATCGAGTAGAGACTTCCCTAGAGTCACAGAATGACTAAAATATCCTCTATTAGTGTATAACCAGATAAGTATAGATAATTAGTAATAAATCAATAATAGAAACAAAATCAGTAATAGCAACAAATAAAACAGTAACAATTAGGAATGTCATAAAACTAGCCTTTGTGTGACACTCGGGAAACAACCAGGAACCCGACCTTATTAGTAATAGGGCAATTATCTTGTTTTCCTGTTATTGGATCCAAGTTAGTGCTACGGTACTTCATTACCGACTGAGCTCCATATGCCCTGAGACTAGACTGAGTATGTCGATGGGTGTACGTTTTCGATGTGAAATTCTGGATCTCACCGAGGAGTACCCGATAGTGCTTCAGTAGTTCTAAAGGGGTGGGTGCATGAGCTTCGAGAAACAAAATCCCTCAACCGCACCGTGATGCTAGCCATATATTATTGTTTGTTGTGTTGTATTATATATTATTATCTGCATAGTAGAACTAATGATGCATTCAGATAATGCATACCATAGTTAATCTTGCATTCAGATAATGCATACCAGATTTAATATTGCATTCAGATAATGTATATCAGAGTTAGTCCTGCATTCAAGAAATATATAGTAGTTTCGGTATCTTAATGTAATGCACAGTAGAATAAACATAGCTTTTTGATAATGTATAACAAATACAAATATTAGGGGTTAGAGACCCATACTTCAGAAATATAACATCTAAGCCTTAAGTAGGTAGCACTTGACTAGATCATGTATGTACCTACGGCTTAGTACTAGATCCTCAGCATGCTTGGGTTAATGAATTCTTATGCTGCTCTAGATTAGCAATTATACTGTTGTGCTTTGTAAGCTTAGCCTTTGGATGTTTTCCATTGGCAAGTTAGTAGCACGAGCAGTTCGAGGAGGATCATTGCAGTAGGACTTCAAGCATCTCCTTCAGAGTATCGTACCATAGCTTAGTGGGCATATGTGTTCATAGTTCCTTAATTTTGTATTCAATTTCTTAAACTCAAAATTTTATTATTTGATTTTAAATTATGTGTAACGGAGCTCCGGTTTGCAAAATGATTTATAGAATATTTATGTTTATCTATTATACCATACAATATGTTTTAAGAAAATAAATGAACATATTTTGAGAATCAGGGGTTATTTCGGTAGCCCAGTGTGACACTTTAGGCCTATTCGGGTTTAGGGTGTTATATTTAGTGGTATCATAGCGTTAGGTTGAGTCAGTCCTAGGACACAGTGGTCAGTATTAGTAAGGTGTCAGTGAATGCATGCCCCTAGGTATTGAAAGTACTTGTGTAAATCTGGAATCCTGATGGTGCTTCCTTTCTTAACCTAAGTTTCAGAATTTGCGATAGTAGACATAGTTGAATGTAATTTAGTGAATTAGATAGAGACGTGAGCCTTTCACCCTAGTAAAGTCAGTAAAAGAATTCTACCAAGGCAGCGATTTTGATGTCCTGTCAACAACCGATGTCGTAGAGGAAGGCGACCTTCTTTAGAGGTTTGACTTATACTCTCAGAGAGGTAGTGGGTGTTACTCCTAGAGTGTAAACAGTTCAGTTAACCACCTATGGTGCATTGCTGCCATTAGAATCCCCAGTAGAGAAGATAAGGAAATATCAGATAATTAACTTCTTTGGTTCATGATATAAGGATTTGAGATCAATCGATCAAGATTGTGAGGGACCATTGTACTTCTAAGCAGTTTTGCCTTACCTCGGATGATAAGTTAGAGTGTATAACCATTATCCTTAAGGTTATAGTTTTAATCAGTGGGAGACTATAGGAATGCCCTACAACCAAAGGTACCACGCTAAATATGTTCCTGGGTGAGTTCAGAACAAGTATATTAATGAGGCGCCTATGGATGATTAGAGAGTACATTTTTCTCAACTAGTCTAGGGAGATCGCTTAGTGTTCTAATTTGAGAGGTGGCCTTCTTAGGTTGAGTTTTTATGCTACAGAGTTGGTTGTGGCCAAGTCCTTGAAGTTCAAGAAGTCCCTTAAGGGGATTCATTTGAATATCAGTATTCAATTAGTGAATGACATAATGGTTTGCTTCGAAATGACATTGCAAGTTTACGCCAAGGCGATGACGAATCTATCTATAAGTATTGGGACATATAAAAAATTTTGCTTCTAAAATGCACCAACCATGGATTCCACGACAGGACTCAAGTCGTCATGTTCTATAATGGTGACAATGCATCTACTCGTATGATGTTGGATGCTTCAACAAATGGCACTTTGGTTGACTAATCACCCGAGGAAGCCTTTGATATCCTCGATCGGATAGCCAACAATGACTATCAATTCCTGTCTGCAAGGCTTAGAACCGACAAGAAAATATCTGGGGCGTATGAACTTGACAGTAAGGATTTAGTTTCTGCCCAACTTTCTGCCATAACTAACATGCTAAAAATTTTGTAGCGGTCCAGTGAGGTTAAAGAAGTCAAGGCAACAAACTCAACATGTATTTTTTTGCCACGGGAACCATCATGAGAGTAAGTGCCCAGAAAATCAGGAACCTATCAATTTTGTGGGAAATTTCAATAAAATCAACAACAACCCCTACTCTAATACATACAATCTTGGATGGCAACAACATCCAATTTTTTCGTGGACTAATCAAGGGAACAACAATAATAACTATGCAGGCAATTTTAACAGGCCACATGAAAACGTTTCTGAACACTCAAGTTAGCAACATCAACAGATGCCATGGTAAAATAACAATAAAGGTAATGCATCACTACAACAAAATGGATTTATAGCGACATTTGTAGTAGTGTTTTTTGAACAAACGCTGCTAAATACTTGTACTTTAGTGGCATTTTTATATAAACGCTGCTAAAGACTGTACTTTAGTGGCATTTTTATACAAACGCCGCTATAGACTCGTACTTTAGCGGGGTTTTTATACAAACTCCGCTAAAGACTCATACTTTAGTGGCGTTTTTATACAAATGCCACTATAGACTCGTACTGTAGTGTTGCTTTTATACAAACGCCATACTTTAGTGGCGATTTTATACAAACACCGCTAAAAACTCCTACTTTAGTGGCATTTTTATACGAACGCCCCTATAGACTTGTACTTTAGTGGCATTTTTATACGAACGCTCGTGCTTTAGTGGTGTTTTTCTACAAACGCCGCTAAAGACTTGTATTTTAGTGGCGTTTATCTTTACAAATGTCGTAAGTTTACAGTTTTTAAATCTCGTACCCTTTAACCCTTTTTCATTTTTCCCACTTCACCTATTTTTTTTATTCCCGCAGGAAGTTATTGGGAGTGGAGGTGGTGGAGCGAGAGGGAAGAGAGGAAGAGGGGTTTTATTGGAAGTATAAAAATTTGCCTAGATAAATGACTATAAAAACCAACTCCATATCTTTTTAGTGCCTTGTCAATCAATTTATTGTCAAAATGTGTGCCTTCATCGCTAATGATAGTCGTGGTGTTCCAAAGCGGGTGAATATATTTTTGTGCATAAACTTCAACACCGTCTTGGAATCGTTCTTAGGTGTTACAATGGCTTCAACCCATTTTGATACGTAATCCACTGCTAAGAGAATGTACATATCTCCGAATGATGTTGGAAAAGGTCCCATGAAATCTATTCCCCATACATCGAAAAGTTTGATTTCCAAAATGTTTTTCCATGGCATCTTATGTCGTTTCGAGATATTTCCTATTCGTTGGCATCTATCACATGACTTATAGAATTCATGCGCGTCTCTGAACATGGTTGGCCAATAAAATCCAAACTGAAGCACTTTTGCTGCTGTTCTCATTACACCAAAATGCCCTCCATATGGTGACAAGTGGCATTGGCATAGGATATCTTGCTGCTCTTCTTCTGGAATGCATCTTCAGATTATTTGGTCTCTGCATTGCTTGAATAGAAACGGTTCATCCCAGAAGTAATGCAGCACATCATGTCGAAATTTCCTTTTGCCCTAGCTAGATAAATCAAGAGGAACAATACCACTAACAAGAAAATTAACTATGTCAGCATACCACGTTGCAACTTTGACAAATAATATTTTCTCATCAGGGAAATCCTCTTTAATTTCTGTAATGTCAGGACAATCAGGTTTGTTATCTAGCCTAGACAAATGGTCTGCCACTTGATTTTCTATACCTTTTTTATCCTTGATCTCTAAATCAAATTCTTGAAGTAATAATATCCACCGAATTAGTCTAGGGTTTGCATCTTTTTTAATAATCAAATATTTAATGGCTGAGTGATATGTGTGCACAATTACCTTAGTGCCTATTAGATATGGCCTAAACTTATCCAATACAAATACTACTGCTAAGAGCTCTTTTTCAGTGGTGGTACAGTTCACTTGTGCATTATTACGATTCTGACTTGCATAATAGATATCATGAAAAAATTTACTTGCCCTAGCACTGCTCCGACTGCATAGTCACTAGCGTCGCACATGAGCTCAAATGGTTCGTTCCAGTCTGGTGGGATAACAATTGGTGCTGCCGAAAGATTTTTCTTCAAATCTATGAAGGGATTCAAACAATCATTAGTAAATTCAAATGGGTGATTTTGTTGAAGCAAAAGACATAAGGGTTTACAGATTTGAGAAAAGTCTTTTATGAACCGCCTGTAGAATCCTTTATGTCCAAGGAAACTGCGTACACCTATCACATTAGTAGGTGGGGACAGATTTGCAATTGCATCCACCTTGGCTTTGTCGACTTTGATGCCATGGCAAGAAATTTTGTCACCCAACACTATTCTTTCAGTTACCATAAGATGGTATTTTCCCAATTCAGTACTAGGTTGGCTTCTTCACATCGTTTTAACACATTGGATAAATTATCGATACATCGGTCAAAGTCATCACCCGAAATGGAGAAGTCTTCCATAAATATTTCCATGCACTCTTCCACCATATTTGAAAATATTTCCATCATGTATCTTTGGAAGGTAGCTGGAGCATTACACAGTCCAAACGACATTCGTCGAAATGCATAGGTACCATACGGGCATGTGAAAGTTGCATTTTCTTGGTCCTCGGGTGCTATGGCAATTTGGTTATATCTCGAGTATCCATCAAGGAAGCAATAAAATGTTTTTCCTGATAATCTATCCAACATTTGATAGATAAAAGGGAGGGGAAAATGATCCTTCTTTGTGGATTTGTTGAGCTTCTTGTAGTCTATGCATATGCGCCAGCCCGTGACTGTTCTTGTGGTGAGTAACTCATCCTGCTTGCTTTTGACCACGGTCACACTACCTTTCTTTGGTACGCATTGTACTGGGCTAACCCATGAACTATCGGATATAGGATAAATTACTCTCACATCCAGCCATTTTATTATTTCCTTCATGACTACCTTATTCATGATCAAGTTGAACTGTCTTTGGGGTTCTACCGAGGTACTGTGGCTATCATTGAGATTGATTTTGTGAATGCATATGGTCGGAATGATTCCCTTTAAATCTGCCATCGTCCAACCTATTGCTATCCTGTGCTGTGACAAAAAACTCAACAAACTATTCTCCTATTCGGAGGTTAGGTCGGCTGAAATAATCACTGATAGGGTTTCATCAACTCCTAAATAAGCATATTTCAAATGAGATGGAAAAGTTTTAAGTTCCAATTTCGGTGTATGTTGTGAAGATAACTCTTGAGACTTAACTTCATCATAATCTAAAGGTTCAAATTTCATACCTGACCTATGAAGAAATCTCAATTGGCCATTTGTCTTTCCTTTGCATCTTACCTAGGTATCGCATCAGGGTGTTCATTGCTCAGATTTCTATGGTTGGGGCCATAATTGTCAAATTTGTCTTCTAAAAATAATTCATCTCGGCCAAAGTTTTCTACTTCATGCATCTCGGTTGTAGGTTCATGGTACAAAGTATTGTATTCATCGAGCCTTAGGGATTCACCTCGTCCAAGTATTTCCTTTTCTTAAATCTTTTTAATGCATTGGCATTCCTCTGGATCGTCCGCGTATTTCATAGAGTTGAATACATTGATCGTGACTCTTTGCTCTCCAAATCTCATGGTGAATTCTCCCTTTTCACAATCTATTAAAATTCTGTCGGTGGCTAAGAACGGGCATCCCAAAATGATTGGTGCGTTTTCATCAGATTCGTAATCCAGGATGAGAAAATCAATTGGAAATACAAATTTATCCACCTTTAATACAACGTTTTCAATTCTGCCCTCGGGTCGCACATAAGATCGATCAACCAGCTATAGGATGACTGATGTGGGATGGGCGTGATATCCGTCTAGTTTCATGAATATGGACTTTGGTATCAAGTTTACACTTGATCCCAAATCAATAAGAGCTCGTCCTATGAAGTCATTACCAATGGAACATGGTATCACAAAGCTGCCAGGGTCTTTTTGTTTTGGTGGGAGTTTGCTCACTGCTGAGCAGATTTCTGTTACCGTGGCGACACATTCTACCTTCCTTTTTTTGTAACAATTTCTTTTAAAAACTTGGCATAGGAAGGCATTTGCTCAATGGCTTCAAGTATGAGCACATTGATACATAACTGATCTAGAACATCAACTGTTGTAACCGGTTTTCGTCTGGGCACGAAATTTTTAACTTGGCGGGAAAAATAACACGAATAAATAAATTATTTTATTTTAAAAAATATTTTGGGAGTCGTCATTGACCTTTTGGGTCAGGTAGGTCAAATACCTAAAAACAATCTTTTAAAATAGTTTTGAATAAAACATAATTTAAAAGATAAAACTGATCTGCATATAACCAAAAAATTTTAATAAAAAAAGGATTTGTGGTCGATTACGTTTAGGGAAGGATTAACACCCCTATAACGCACAAAATTTGGTACTCATTAATTATAATTTGTCTCTATTATTATAAATTTAAATATTCAAAAATATATTTAATCTATAATTATGTCATTTCATATTTACTAGTATAATTATAAGGAAATTTATTAATTTTTATATAAATAAGATATTTATTTATTTAGAAATATCAGAAAAGAACTTCTAGGTACTTTAAGACAGCTCTTTTCTTCGATATTATAAAATAAATATAAATAAAATATTTCTTAAAAATAATATATTTTATAGGGTAACAAATATCAGAAAACGAACTTCTAGTTGCTTTAAGACAGTCCTTTTCTTTATTATTATTAAAATAGGATTATTATTATTATTTTATATAAAAAATAATTCATATAAAGATTTTAATAAAAAGAAAAATAAAATAAATAATTATTTAATTTATAAAAAGAAAAAATAATTCATAAAAAGAAAACGACGTCGTTTTGGGGAGGGGTCTGTGAGTAATTAATTAAAAGTTAAATCCCGTCCGCAGTCTATCAGTTTTGTAATTTTATATTTTAGTCACTGAATCAAATTTATGATCTTTTTAATTTGATCTCTTAATTTTATTTAATTTATAATTTAGTCATTAACATAAAATATATATTTTAGTTAAAATAATTGATTTAGCCCTCATAATTTTATTAATTAATATTTTAAACCCCGAATAACATGTTTTAATTTCTTTTAATTTGATATACGAATTTGATATAATTTTAATCTAGTCACTAAATTAATAAAGGGGTAGAATAGCATGTTTCGCCACTGAAATTTTAAATAATTAATTACTAATTAGATATTTATTTTTAATATATTCTAATTTAGTCATTAGTTTTAAATTATTAATCATTTTTATATAGTTTTAATTTCGTTTATTTTAGTTGTTGATTTAATTTTATATGTTTATTTGTAATATATTATTATTATTATTATTATTATTATTATTACAAATATATATATAATAAATAATTATTTATTTTATTTTTCTTTTTATTAAAATCTTTATATGAATTATTTTTTATATAAAATAATAATAATAATCCTATTTTAATAATATTAAAGAAAATGATTGTCTTAAAGCACCTAGAAGTCCGTTTTTTGATATTTTTTACCCTATAAAATATATTATTTTTAAGAAATATTTTATTTATATTTATTTTTTAATATCGAAGAAAATAGCTATCTTAAAGCACCTAGAAGTTCTTTTCTGATATTTCTAAATAAATAAATATCTTATTTATATAAAAATTAATAAATTTCCTTATAATTATACTAGTAAATTTGAAATGACATAATTATAGATTAAATATATTTTTGAATATTTAAATTTATAATAATAGAGACAAATTATAATTAATGAGTACCAAATTTTGGGCGTGCTAATCATTCCCTAAACGTAATCGACCACGAATCATTTTTTTTATTAAAATTTTTTGGTTATATGCAGTTCAGTTTTATCTTTTAAATTATGTTTTATTCAAAACTATTTTAAAAGATTGTTTTTAGGTATTTGACCAACTTGACCCAAAAGGTCAATGGCGACTCCCAAAATATTTTTTAAAATAAAATCATTTATTTATTCGTGTTATTTTTCCCGCCAAGTTAAAAATTTCGTGCCCGGACGAAAACCGGTTACGACAGCTTGGCGACTCAGCTGGGGACCCGATCAAGCTTTTAAAAATCAATTATAAATTGTCTCTATTAATTAGAAATTAAAAATTCATATATTTAATTTATAATTCCTTCTTGTCAAAATTTTCATATATACTTATTATTTTTCATAATATTTATATGTATATTATTTTTTATATTTTTTATTTTTATTTTCAAGTATTAAGTTTCATTATTTATTTGTTTGTCAAAGGTTTGAACATTTCTCCTCACACACAACACTTGCATTGCATAACATAAGCTTTATAATCAAGCTTGTCCCTTTTTAAGTGGAAGTGAAAGCGACGTCTTCGTGAGAATTTATTCTCCATGTCAGGCCTAGCAAGTAACTTTTGGGGTTCATATGCCTATGTCTTCGTGAGAATTTATTCTCCGTGTCAGGCATAGAGAAGTGTATCCCCTCGAATTGAACTCGGTCTGCTTTAGTCTGTGATGGACTAGGATTGAGGGATAGCAACCAAAGGGGAACTAACAAGGACAATTCGGGTACCTTTATTCTTAGATCTGAAACCCTACATATAATAAACCCTAGAAACTCTTCTGATCTGAAGCCATGCCGAAATTTTGTCCAAAATAGGTGTACACACAGGAGAAATGAATTCTAACTTTTCCTTTTTATTTATTTATTTATTTTCTTAATGAATAAATTGCATGTGAGTTTAAATTATTTAAAGTATGAAGAAAGCATGTTTAAATAAAGATATTTAGGTAGACATTATTATTAAATTATTTTTTCCTTTATTATGTAAACTAATTCATTTCTTTTTGTGTGTTCTTTTTTTCTTCTGTTTGTATAACATCATACAGGATAAAAGGCATTGATCCTCGTGTTAATTGTCTCATTGGAAAACCTTCATCCATGGATAAAAAGTGTTCAAATCAAATAGTTCTAAACTCAGAAGTAAGACAGTGGGTTGAGGACTTACAAAGACAAGGGGGAGACAGTCTGCAGGATGACTATGTATCTGAGTTATCCAGTTATGCTCAAGTTTTGCTAAAAAGAAATGATATACAAGATTTGCGAGGCATTTGGGAGAGTTGGGACTCAAACAAAAAGTTGCAGTTTTATCATACTTAAGGGGATATCCCATATTTGCTCTATGTCGAAGTTGATGATGACTTACTTAGAGCCCTAATTCAATTCTGGAATCCAAGGTACAATTGCTTCATTCTCAATAAGGAGGACTTGGTTCCTACTATTGAAGAGTACACAACTTTGCTACATATAGAAAGGGCTTTGGAGAATCGAATTTATTCAAGGTCAATTAAAACTCAACCTTTTCGAGTTAAATTAGCAAAGATTGCCGGAGTACGAGAGGAATTGGTGGTATCCTGTACAAAATAAAAGGGCGAAAGCGAAGGCATTGCTTGAACCAACATTAAAGAACTTATTCAGAGTCATCTAGATGATAAAGTACGATTCGATCTCTTTGCTCTGGGTATGTATGGTATGGTCATCTTCCCGAAAGTATTGGGATATATTGAAGCTGTAGTAGTAGATTTGTTTGAGCAGCTACCAAAAAGGGTTAATCCTGCTTCTGCAATTCTACCAGAGACTTTCAGATCGTTAAACGCTTGTAGAAAGCTAGGAGGTGGACGATTCTCAGGGTGTGCCCAATTGTTATATGTCTGGATCCGTAGCCATTTTTGGAGGACGGAAAAGGTTTCATACCGGCGCTTTAATACAGACTACTCACCATTGAAAGAATTTTTCGAGCAAGAATGGCCGAAAGAAATTACGAAAGATATGTGGATTAATGCCTTTCGAAATCTGCAAAGCGATGACATTGTTTGGCGAGCCCCGTGGCAAATCCAAAGGGAATTGTTTTACAAATGTGGTGATTACAACTGGGTAATGCTGCTCGGATTGTGGGGAGGAATCGGATATGCACCACTTCTGGTCATAAGACAGTATGAAGGTCGTCAATTTGTTCCTGTCACTGCTGGATTACATTCGTCTGAGTTCGCATTCCACAGCAAAAATTATAAAAGAAATATCATGGAGGCCTTTACAGCTTGGAAAACAACTTTTTGTATCCGAGCTAAAGCAATAAAAGAAATGTTAACTCCTGATTATGAGGAATGTATATATGTCAGGAAAAATGAAAATATTCCTCTACCAGACCAAAATGAGGATATCTCTATGGAAGATCGCATTAAGGTGGTTTCATCAGAGATTGAAATCCTAAGAGTTGAGTTTGAAGCAGAAAGAGAAGGTTGGTCAAAAGAATTAGAGCAAATGAGACGAGATAAATCTATGTTGGGTGTTGACGTTGACTTTCATTCAGCACAATGTGCAATGCTGAGAGAAAGCAAAGAAAAAGTTAATGGTGAATTCAGAACGTTAAAGAAGAATTACCATGAGCTACATAAATCCCGGAAAGCATCAGGACCGAGCCGATCAACAGTACAGATGACCAAAGAATTGAACATCGAGAAAAGTCGAGTTGAAGATTTGAAATGAAAGAATATCCGTTTACTCAAAAGCCTTGAGAAAGGAAAGAAGAAAATGGAACATTTTGAGGTTGACAGAAGAGAGCGAATTATAAAACACAAAGCTGAACACCGCGAGATCATGAATGAAATGCAGAGAGAAAGGGATCGAGCCAAAGATTTAGAAGAGATGAAGAATAACATGCTTGATAAATTTGAAGGTGAGAAAAATACCATGTTCAAGGGATTTGAATATGAAATGAACCATCTGATTGCCGAAATTGAAGTCAGGGGCCAAAGGATTGAAGAGTTCGATGTTGAAAAAGAAAAATGGGAGTTGGAAAGGAAGAATTTCAACACCAAACTTGAGGTAGAGCAAGAAGTGGCTAGCAATTGGATGCAAAGATGCAGAAATAAGAATGTTCAAATCCAGAAGCTTAATCAAAGGACGCAAGAAGCACGAAAAAAACTTGAAGAAGATCTGGATCAGTCTAGAAACAAAAACTCAGAGTTTAATGCTTACATTTTGCAACTTGAAGAGTCATTATTTCAAGAAAAGGTTCGTCTAGAACCTAGTGATCTTAAAGAAAGTAATGAGGAGAGTGCTTCACTGTGAAAACGCATTAGAGATCTTGAAAAACCTCTAAACAATTGTCAAGTTAGAATCACTGAGTGCGAGCAAACTCTCGAAGGAACTAATGAACAATGGCAAAAATCGACTGATTTCTATGTAGAAAGAAGTGAAGAAAGAAGCAATATGGTATTCTAGGCCATTTTACAAATGAGCGAAGTTGCCAGATATGTTGGGGAGCTAGCTGTTGAAGCAAAAATAATTGAGCATCACGTTGATCCAATTTCTAAGTTCGGAAAGAAGATGTCATGGCTGATGAAAGAAATTATAGAGCTTAATAGGAAAGCTACGCCTTATCTGTAGTTATGAACTATTATAAAGAAACTTTTGTATGCCGATGAAAGTTATTCTATGACAGTTAACTTTTTGGGATCAATACCTTTTGCATACATGCATTTTGCATACATTCATTATTCATTGCATTATTTTCTTTATGTATAATTTTTATTATTAAGATAACATTCATTAATTAAAATTTGAAAAAATAATATCAAAAGAATTTCCAATCGCAGTTATTCTGGCCAAACGAGAAATACAACATCACTACGGTACTAGACAAGCTACTAAGAAAATTATGGAGGATAAAATACAACGTATTGAGGAACAACATAATAAAGAACAAGCAGAGATGAGAATGAAGCTAGAGAAAATTGAAGCCAGTATTACAAACTCACAAGACAACATGATGCAGAAAATAGAAGACATGTTTAAAAAGCAGGCTATCATTGGAAAAATTCATGAAAATCCTGTATCTTTCGACCAAGAACCTATGTATCCTGTAGGTTTCCCACCAGAACCAATTTATCACTCTGGTACTACACCTATACAAATCAATACCCGCACATCAGCACTTCAAGAGGCCAAACCACATGAAAATCAACAAGTGGATCCTGCATCTTCAAACAAAAATCCACTTATATCAGATGTGAAAATAGGGGATTTTAATGCTGAGCATCTAATCCCAGATTTGAATGAGCTGAATGAGAAAGAAAAAGTAAATGAAGAATTGACCAGACAGATCAGGAGCTTAGAAGAACGAATGAAATCCGTAGAAATAACTGAATCATTCTATGGGTTTGACGCTAGTGAGTTGAGTTTGGTTCCAGACCTAATCCTCCCAATCAAATTCAAAGTTCCTGAATTTGAGAGATATGACGGTACCACATGCCCTTCATCCCACAATACTATGTTTTATCGCAGAATGACAGGACATGTGAAATATGAGAAATTGTTAATTCACTGCTTTCAAGATAGTTTGACAGGACCAGCCTTAAAATGGTATACTCAACTGACCAAAGCCACATTAGATCCTGGAAGGATCTGGCAAAGGCATTCCTAGAGTAGTACTGCCACGTGACAGATATGGTCCCTGATAGATGGACTCTCCAAAATTTGGAGAAAAAGAATAACGAAACATTCAGATAATATGCTCAGAGATGGCGTGACACAGCAGCCCAAGTTCAGCCACCTCTATCAGAAAAAGAGGCCACAGTAATGTTTGTCCATACTTTAAAGGCTCCTTATTTAAGTCATCTAATGGGGAATGCAACCAGAAATTTTGCAGATTTGGTCATTTCTGGAGAACTCATTGAAAATGTCTTGAAAAGTGGCAAAATTGAATCAAATGAGGGGTCTAGTTCCAAAAGACTTATGTACCAGAAAAAAGAGAACGAAGTCAACAATGCAAACTCTTACAATAAGGATTCTTCGAAAATTGTTATAATAACCCAGCCAAGGGTTAAGAAAGAAGAAACAAACACTAATCGAGTAGAGTCCAGAGGATCTCGAAGGGAAAGGGAAAGGTTGTCTTTTACACCTTTACCAGTACCCTATGCTGAAATCTATGATTCACTGTTAAAAGAAGATGTCATACGGCCCTATCCTTTGGTTCCCATGCAACCACCATTCCCTCCATGGTATGATATAAAAGCGCAATTTGTTTACCATGAAGGAATTACGGGTCATTCTATTGAAAATTGTTTGGCATTCAAAAGGGTGGTCCAAAATTTGATCAACACTGAAAAGTTAGAATTCAATTCGCCAACTACATCAAATCATCCTCTGCCAAATCATGGAGATAAAAACATAAACGCAATCCAAGAAGAGAACAGAAAGAAAGCAAAAACTGACGTTTCTGAGATTAAATCTCCTTTTGTTTGGATATTTCAACAACTCTTCTTATCCGGTATAATTCCACAAGAATTCAGGCCAAAGCATAATGAAGGCAAGAATTATTGTGAATATCATCAAGAGAAGGGACATGAAATGCAACTATGTCCTGAATTTAGGGATTTGGTGCAAAAATTGATGAATAACAGAGAGATAGAATTCTTTGAAGAAGAACCAGGGAAAAGAGAAGATGATGTTTGCTCATCAGAAGATTCTAAACCTAATCAGAGAACAAGTGATCCCGTGATTATTAATGTGAAATCATCTACAATGAATTCTGCATCAACAAAGCCGAAAGTTGTTATCACAACTCCTTTACCATTTCCATATAAGGACACCCGCAGGGTACCTTGGAATTATACTACCAATCTTTTAATGGTAGGAGGATCTGTTTCTCTACAAAAATCAGAAGAGAAAATACAGAGTATGGATTCTACGTCTGAAGCAGTGAGTGAAGTCGGATTCTTTACAAGAAGTGAGAGATGTTACTCTCCTGAAACATCAAATACATCAGAACAAGTGAAAGCAAAACGAAAAGCCATGGTAATACCCCAAAAGGTATTTGATGATGAATCCTCTCCAACATTCAATGAGCCTGTAACAGAAAAACAAGCACAAGAATTTTTGAAATTCTTGAAACATAGTGAATATAGTATGGTTGAACAACTACATAAATAGCAAGCGCGGATTTCTATTCTTGATCTATTGATGAATTCAGAAGCACACAGAAATGACTTGATGAAAATGCTTAATCAAACCTTTATCCCTGAAGATATATCCCTCAACAAGCTTGACAGAATTTTGGGACATATAGCCGCTGACAATTACATAACGTTCACGGATGATGAAATACCTGAAGGTGGAATGGGGTCAGTAAAAGATTTGAATATTACTACACATTGTCATGGTCATGTTTTGCCAGGAGTATTGATTGACAATGGATCCGCTCTTAACTTGATGCCTTTGGTCACACTTCAAAGAATGCCGATGGATAAATCGCACATGAAAAGTTATCAGAATGTAGTGCAAGCTTTTGATGGCACTCAAAAAGAGGTGCTTAGGAAAATGGAAATACCGTTATTGATCATACCAGTCGTGTACAATATTGACTTTGTGGTGATGGATATCCACCCTAAATATAATTGTTTATTAGGGAGGCCATGGATTCATTCTGTAGGAGCTGTTCATTCTTCATTACATCAGAAATTGAAATTCGTTGTTGATGGACAACTAATATGCGTAGGAGCTAAGGAAGAAATCATTGCGTCTATAACAAGTGATGTTCCGTATATTGAAACCAATGATAATGCTATCGAATGCTCTTTCCGAGCTTTTGAATTTGTCAATACAACCTTTATTGCAGTGGGAAGCAAAATTCCACATCCCAGATTGTCTGATTGCACCAAGATGACTGTACGACAGACTTTAGGCATCGGAGCTAAAACTGGGAAAGGTTTGGAAAAGAATCTTCAAGGGAGTTTAGTTCCTGTAAGTATGAAGATGAAGAAAGATCGTTTTGGGCTTGGATTTAAGCCCAATTTTCAGCAAAAGAACAAAGAGATGAAAAGAAGATGTGAAGATAGAAAGGCAAGGTTGAAAGGAGAAGAAATCCCTTGGGAACACATGTTTTTCCCACAGTTAAAGACCACATTCAGATCAGGAGAAACGATTAATGTAGAACAACAGCTTGTTGATGCTTTTAAAGAAGAAAAGTTGACAAAAGATCAAAGCATAGTTGAAGAAGCTATGGAAGAATTATTTATCAACATGATCATGAATGACAACAAGACTGGAAAATACTTGGCTAAGATTCGCCTTTGTTTTCCTGGAGAAACACTCAACAATTGGACTGCTGAAGCAATTGGACTGCTGAAGACCTCCCTGTAGTTTTTAATATTAGCACAGAGTAATATTCAGAACTAATCTCTATGTTTAGCCCAAGAATATGAAAACTTTTTGTTATCTTGTAAAGGAAATTATGTTAAGTTTACTTAATATCAAATATAATAAATTTTCTTTAAAATTCTCAAATGGCAAACATTCTTTACATTCTTTACATTCTTTACATTAATTATATTTCATTTATTTCATAAATTTACTATATCTTTTCAGAAATATGTCCGACATAAATTTGCATGTGTCACAATGTTAATAGCATGCTTATTCCTAAATTTAATCGAGGAATAAATTTAGAGCAGCCCATATGTCTGGAGGAAATCAATGAGTGTGAAGATGAACTAGAATTTGATGTTCATACTGAATTATTAAGACTGATAGAAAAAGAAGATAAACAAATTTTACCACACAAAGAAGAGATTGAGACTGTAAATCTGGGAACAGATGAAGAAATGAAAGAGGTGAAAATTGGTACTACTTTGACAATCCAGATAAAACAATAATTGATAAATCTCCTTCAAGAATTCAAAGATATCTTCACCTGGTCTTATCAAGATATGCCTGGTTTCAGTACAGATATAGTGATGCACAAACTTCCAATCAATCCAGAATATAAATCGGTTCAACAAAAGCTCAGGCGAATGAGGCTAGAAATGTTGTTGCAGATCAAAGAGGAAGTGATGAAGCATATTAATGCAGGTTTCTTACAGGTAGCCAAATACCCAGAATGGGTAGCCAACATTGTTCCAGTACCAAAGAAAAATGGGAAAGTTCGAATGTGTGTGGATTACAGAGATCTCAACAAAGCTAGTCCGAAAGATAGCTTTCCATTACCCCACATAGACACCTTGGTGGACAATACTGCAGGACATGCATGTTTTTCATTCATGGATGGCTTTTCAGGATATAATCAAATAGAAATAAACCCTGAAGACATGGAAAAAACAACATTTGTAACCATGTGGGGCATATTCTGCTATAAAGTAATGCCATTTGGATTGAAAAATGCAGGGGCAACGTATCAAAGAGCCATGGTAACTCTATTTCATGACATGATACACAAAGAGATTGAAGTATATGTGGATGACATGATTTCTAAATCCTAAACCGAAGAAGAACATATTCAAAATTTGAGAAAGCTTTTCCAGAGATTGAGGAAGTATCAATTAAAGCTCAGCCCCGCTAAATGCACTTTTGGGGTAACTTCTGGGAAGCTTTTGGGATTTGTGGTCAGCAAAAAAAGAATCGAGATTGATGCAGATAAAGTAAAAGCAATTCAAGATCTTCCACCACCCAATACAAAAAAAGAATTTCAAGGTTTTTTGGGAAGATTAAATTATATATCTCAGTTCATTTCTCAATTAACTAACAAATGTGATCCAGTGTTCAAATTACTTCGAAAGAACAATACTGAAGTCTGGAATGATGAATGTCAAGAAAATTTGGATATTATTAAGAAATATTTATCCAATGCCCCCATTTTAGTATCACCAATGCCTGATAGACCGTTAATTCTCTACTTGACAGTCTTTGAAAATTCGATGGGATGTATACTGGGACAGCATGATGAATCTGGAAGAAAGGAAAAAGCCATTTATTATCTGAGCAAAAAATTTACTGATTGTGAAATTCGATATCCACCAATACAAAAATTATGTTGTGCCTTGGTGTGGGCTACTCGAAGACTCAGACAATACATGTTATATCATACTACTTGGTTGATATCCAAACTTGATTCTTTGAAATTCTTAATGGAATCACCAGCTTTGATAGGCAGAATGGCTAGATGGCAGATGTTATTATCAGAGTTTGATATTGTATATGTCAACCGAAAAGCGATAAAAAGAAGTGTCATAGCTGATTTTCTGGCCAGTCGTGTATCAGATGATTATCAGCCTTTGAATTTTAATTTTCCAGATGAATATTTGTTGTGCATATCGATGAATAAAGAAGTCAGAACAAATGATGAATCTTGGAAGCTTTACTTTGATGGAGCATCCAACGCCTTGGGACGAGGAATCGGGGCAGTGTTAATTTCTCCAGAAAATATTTATTATCCTTTTACAAGCAGACTAGAATTCTTTTGCACCAATAACATGGCGAAATATGAAGCTTGTGTCATGGGATTGAAAGCAGCCATAGAAAGAAAAATTAAATGTCTCGAGATATATGGAGATTCATCATTAGTTGTGTATCAATTACGAGGTGAATGGGAAACAAAAGATCCCAAATTGTTGGGATACCGAAATTTTACCCTCGAATTAGTGAAAGAATTTGAGAGAGTCACCTTCAATTATCTCCCTCGAGAAGAAAATCAAATGGTAGATGCTTTGGCTACATTAGCTATTATGTTTCAAGCAACTAAGAAAGTTGATATGATGCCAATCAAAATGAAAGTATATGAAATTCCTGCACATTGTTACAGTGTGGAAGAAGAGGTAGATAGCAAACATTGGTATTATGATATCCTGCAATATATCAAATATCAAAGCTATCCACAAAATGCATATGAAATTGATAAAAGAACCTTGAGAAGAATGGCTGCTGGATACTTTCTTGATGGCGAGACTACGTATAGAATAAGCAATTATCAAATGCTGTTGAGATGTTTAAATACCAGTGAAGCCAGAAGCATCATTGAGGAAGTACACAGTGGAATATGTGGAACACATGCAATTGGTCTTTCCATGGCTAGAAAAATAATGAGATATGGATATTATTGGGCTACCATGCACACAGATTGCATTGATTATGCAAGGAAATGTCATAAATGCCAGATATATGCAGATAAGATTCATGTACCCCTATCTCCTTTATATGTAATGACAACACCCTGGCCATTTTATATGTGGGGAATAGACGTCATTAGGGCAATCACACCAAAAGCATCGAATGGACATTGTTTCATCCTTGTGGCAATTGACTATTTTACCAAGTGGGTTGAAGCTGCTTCATATGCCAATATTAAGAGGTACACAGTCTGCAAATTCATAAAGAAAGAAATAATTTGCCGGTATGGGCTACCAGAAAGGATCATTACAGATAATGCTCTGAACCTGAACAACAAAATGATGATCGAACTTTGTGCACAGTTTAAGATCAAACATGCAAACTCAGTGGCATATCGTCCAAAGATGAATGGGGCAGTTGAAGCGGCAAATAATAACATCAAGAGAATCATTACAAAGATCACTGAAACTTACAAAGATTGGCACGAGAAGTTACCATTTGCTTTATATGCATACCGAACTATTGTTCGAACATCTACTGGGGCAATGCCTTTTTCTTTAGTCTATGGGATGGAAACAGTCTTACCGATTGAAGTTGAGATTCAATCACTTCAAATTTTGAGAGAAGTAAAATTGGATGAATCTGAATGGATCCAAGCTCGATTTGATCAATTGAACCTTATTGAGGAGAATAGATTAAAAGCTATTTGCCATGGACAGATGTATAAAAAACGGATGATGAAGTCTCATGACAAGAAAGTACATCCAAGAGAATTCCAAGCGGGTGATCTAGTACTAAAAAAGATCTTGCCTATACATAAAGATTTTCGTGGGAAATGGATGCCTAATTGGGAAGGGTCATACGTTGTAAAAAAGGCCTTTTCCGGAGGAGCGTTGATCTGGGCAGAAATGGATGGAAAAGTTCTGAGAAACCCAATAAACTCAGATTCTGTCAAGAAATATTATGCTTGAAGAAAAAAATGAAATAAAGAAAAAAAAAGAAAAAAAAGAAGAAAATAAAAAAGAGGGTCAAGATAAAAACCCGCAAAGGGCGTCTTGCAACCAAATGAAGGATTTGAGTTGAAAACCTGAAAGGGCGGCTCAAATGTATGTTGATATTAGGCATCTGGCAATTGAACCCTCTTAATAGTTTGATATTTTGGGAGGAACTTTACATCTACAAGCATTCTGGCAACGTTTGAGATCTTCTAGATATTAGCTTACATCAGTGCTCTAAATTGTATCAATTTGATTAATTTAGAAATACTTACGGTAATAATTTGTTGAGTCATTTGAATTTTTATCATTCCTATGCTTGCCATAACTTTGGATACAATTCTATCTATTTATTAATAAATTCTAAGTTTATTTTCTCTAAATTCAATTTATTTTTTGAGATTCAATTTATTTTCGAAATTCAATTTATTCTTTTATTTTGTAAATGGATTAACATAATTTTGAAATAAGCTAAAGATTTCTGAATATCACTTTATGTTAATACTTTTCAGTGCATGGAATACAAAGTAAGTCTTATCAACGCTTGCAATCATTGTTGAAAAACAAACAAATTATTACCATCATAGAGTTATTTGGAAGCAGAACAAGAAGAAATCTGTTCTCAATTGGCACATTATGAATATAGCCCTTTTCCATAAAACAATACAAAAATGCTTCGAATTTACAAATTCTGGCTCTACATCGTATAAGTACTATGATGTTTTGGTCCAAACACCAACTGAAGCAACCACCACGTTATCATGGTAGAAATAAGGAGGCCTATTAGCATCTTCTGGAAGTATTCTTTGAGTTATCTGATCTGGTTCGGTAAGAACTCCAAAACCAATCATTGGATTAGGAAGATGAACTGCATGATTGTCTTCATCAAGAAGCTTCTTTCCAAGCTACCTCAACTCCTTCTTTTTTAAGAAAATCATAGCCTAAGTTTCGCTTTTTCTTGTAATTGGGATCATTGCATAATGGCTTCCTATCTTTTACCGGAAGAAGTGTGTCAGCAGCCTTAGCCATTTGAGCAGCACATATAAAATCTGTCAACTCTGCAATTGATGAATCAGGACCACATCTCTATGATTATTGAAGACTTAGCATTTGAGTATCCCATTTTCTTCAAGTATAACAGTTTACTCTTCTCATCAGAATCAGAATTCAGGATTTCCTCGGTATCAGAAGAACTATCAATATCTATGAAATCATCTTAAAAGATCACTTCATAATCAGATGAGTAGTTATCAGAATCAACATGTTACATGAGTACAAAATTTTCAAGAGCCTGTGCCATTGAGTTTTGTTCTCAAGGGGTTTTGTGACATTATACAAAAATAAGGCATATCTACATCTACATTCTTCAAAGATGATAGATTCCCTGTTCGAAGAGGAAAGATTTATTGGATTTTTACACAATTGAAGAAAGACCGAGTTCACCAATTTGAAATCAAATAAAAATGAACTTAATATTCATGCATCATATTTAGGTATTTGCAAAAATAGGTGCATTTCCATTCATTTTATCCATGTTAAATGTTGACAGGAATTTCAAAGATTTTAGAAAAGATTCAAATCCATCACAATGGATCAACATTTCCGGAAAGAGTTCATAATGAGAAGAACTCATCTGAAGAAGGAAGAAGAAGTTCATAATGAGAAGAGCTTGTTCAACCTTTTGCTCAAATCCATCACATGATGGATCAGCTTTTCCAGAGAAAGTTCATAATGAGAAGAACTCATCTGAAGAAGGAAGAAGAAGTTCATAATGAGAAGAGCTTGTTCAACCTTTTGCTCAAATCCATCACTTGATGGATCAACTTTTCCAGAGAAAGTTCATAATGAGAAGAACTCATCTGAAGAAGGAAGAAGAAGTTCATAATGAGAAGAGCTTGTTCAATATTTTGCTCAAATCCATCACTTGATGGATCAGCTTTTCCATAGAAAGTTCATAATGAGAAGAACTCATCTGAAGAAGGAAGAAGAAGTTCATAATGAGAATAGCTTGTTCAATCTTTTACTCAAATCCATCACTTGATGGATCAGCTTTTCCAGAGAAAGTTCATAATGAGAAGAACTCATCTGAAGAAGGAAGAAGAAGTTCATAATGAGAAGAGTTTGTTCAACCTTTTGCTCAAATCCATCACTTGATGGATCAGCTTTTCCAGAGAAAGTTCATAATGAGAAGAACTCATCTGAAGAAGGAAGAAGAAATTCATAATGAGAAGAATTTGTTCAACTTTTTGTTTTAATTCATCACTCGATGGATCAACTTTTCCAAATAAAGTTCATAATGAGAAGAACTCATCTGAAGAAGGAAGAAGAAGTTCATAATGAGAAGAGCTTGCTCGACCTTTTGCATTACTCTATCACAGAAAGAGATAGATTAGCATCAACATTTTCAGAAATGTTCATAATGAGAAGAACTCATATGAAGAAGAATGAACAAAACTTATTCGACCTTTACATAATTATATTACAGAATGAGATAAATTGTCATCCCCAGTGGAAAAGTTCATAATGAGAAGAACTAATCCCATAGAAGAATTGACTTAACATAGCCATCATAATCAAGTGAAGTCAAATGAAAAAAACTTATTATCTTTTCGTCTTTGCTCTATTCTCATTAACACAAGAATGAGCAAAGAGGGGCAGCTGAAGATACTTATTTTTTTCATTTAATTACTATTATTATTATCATTATTATAAAATAAATAATTATTTACAAATGTTATTACAGGCCCAATCAAGACTGGACCAGCCTAGTTAAAAAAGACCCAACAGACCCAAACCTAACAAAAACCCTAAAACCATTTAGGGTTTGATCTCAGCTTCAGCCGCCGCTCATCTCTCAGCCGTTGGATCAGATCTTGATCAAACGGTCCAAGGACCTCCAGATGCAAACCCTAGGGTTATGATACCCTAAGGACCATGCGGCGCCGCCTCTGTCTCCAGCCGCCCCACGTTGACATTGCAGCTGCCGTCGCCCTCAAAGAAGCCTCCAGAAGCGCCACTGAGCCATCCACGTTGTTACCCTATGGTGAGTCACCACCATAGTTCGATGACTCACCGAGGGCCATTCTATTACCCAGTCCGATGAACGTCTCGACGAGGCTATAAAGCCTTGGTTCACCTGCAAACAAAGGGGAATAACCACGACAGCAACCCAAGAGAAAAACAGAAAGTAAAAAAAAGAGAGAAGAGAAGACACAGAGAGGAAAGAGCAACTCAGCAACCATAAAACACCAAAATAGCAAGAAAAATACGAGGGATACTTACCAACGAAGCCCCGCCGTCGCCAGAGTTCACACGAGCCTCCAAACATAACCAAAGGCCTACGAAAACCCGAAGGTATTTTCGTAGATTTGCTCCGATCGGGATTTTTTTAAGAAAAGCGATCACCAGAACCGTCAATAGGACGGTCTGATCTATATTTTGGTGTAAAACAAAAATTTTCAGCCACCGGATACGGTGGCCGGTGGCGGGGTCAACACCAGCAGACGACTGCCGGCCGGTGCCGTATCTCTATGGTTTAGAGAGAAGTGAGAGAGTTTTATAACTCTCTCATTTAGAGAGAGAAAGTGAAAGAGAGAAATGAGAGAAATGGCCTTAAGGCCGTGGGGTTTGGGACTTAAATACCCCTCCTTGAACGATGTCGTTTTGGGGAGGGGTCTGTGTGTAATTAATTAAAAGTTAAATCCCGTCCGCAGTCTATCAGTTTTGTAATTTTATATTTTAGTCACTGAATCAAATTTATGATCTTTTTAATTTGATCTCTTAATTTTATTTAATTTATAATTTAGTCATTAACATAAAATATATATTTTAGTTAAAATAACAGATTTAACCCTCATAATTTTATTAATTAATATTTTAAACCCTGAATAACATGTTTTAATTTCTTTTAATTTGATATACGAATTTGATATAATTTTAATATAGTCACTAAATTAATAAAGGGGTAGAATAGCATGTTTAGCCACTGAAATTTTAAATAATTAATTACGAATTAGATATTTATTTTTAATATAATATAATTTAGTCATTAGTTTTAAATTATTAATCATTTTTAATATAGTTTTAATTTCATTTATTTTAGTTGTTGATTTAATTTTATATGTTTATTTGTAATATATTATTATTATTATTAGTATTATTATTACAAATATATATATAATAAATAATTATTTATTTTATTTTTATTTTTATTAAAATCTTTATATGAATTATTTTTATATAAAATAATAATAATAATCCTATTTTAATAATATTAAAGAAAAGGACTGTCTTAAAGCACCTAGAAGTCCGTTTTCTGATATTTTTTACCCTATAAAATATATTATTTTTAAGAAATATGTTATTTATATTTATTTTTTAATATCGAAGAAAATAGCTGTCTTAAAGCACCTAGAAGTTCTTTTCTGATATTTCTAAATAAATAAATATCTTATTTATATAAAAATTAATAAATTTCCTTATAATTATACTAGTAAATTTGAAATGACATAATTATAGATTAAATATATTTTTGAATATTTAAATTTATAATAATAGAGACAAATTATAATTAATGAGTACCAAATTTTGGGCGTTATAGGGGTGCTAATCCTTCCCTAAACGTAATCGACCACGAATCCTTTTTTTTATTAAAATTTTTTGGTTATATGCAGATCAGTTTTATCTTTTAAATTAAGTTTTATTCAAAACTATTTTAAAAGATTGTTTTTAGGTATTTGACCTACCTGACCCAAAAGGTCAATGGCGACTCCCAAAATGTTTTTTAAAATAAAATCATTTATTTATTTTGTGTTATTTTTCCCGCAAAGTTAAAAATTTCGTGCCCGGACGAAAACCGGTTACGACATCAACAAATTTCTTGAACTGGATGTCATCATCATACTTCTTCAACCGTTGAGGGAACGGTGGTGGAGGTCTCACATCTACTACTGATGGTGCTGAGGAATCACTGGTCGTGACCATGAATTTCTTGTTATCTGGTTGATGCTTTTTCGAGCCTTCACATCTTTCCTTCTCTTCAGGAACTTGCTCTCGTTAAGCATTCTCAGATTGATCATGTTGTGTTATGCCTTGTCAAGACTTGTTCAGGTGATCTCCCCCAAACTTGTCATCTTGGTTGACTTGTTTTCCACTCCTTAGCGTTAGTACATTGCATTGCTCCTTCCCATGATGCTTAGTGACTTCAGTATCACTAGGGAGATTTCCATGTGGGCGAGAATGTAATGCCATGACAATTTGTCCCACTTGATTCTCTAGCACTCTGAGAGATGAACTATGGCTTTGTAACAGTGTTGCTTGGCTTTTTAACAAATTTCCTTGATTTTTAATTATTACAGAATGTTCATTCATCAAGGTCTTTGTAAAAGCCATGAAATCTTTTATCGAGGCCATGAATTCCTGCAAAGATGATTCCAAGGAGTTAGTATTAGAATGACTGTTAAAGGAAGAAGCAATACCTTTATTGTTCTGCCAGGGCTGCTGATGATGCTGATTTTGAAAATGTTGATGGTCGGAATTATTTTACTATGACCTATAATTTACGGCTTGATTGTTGCATCCTTGATTATTCCATGAGAACTTTGGGTGCTGTCTCCAACCAGGATTGTACGTGTTCGATTAGAGATTATTGTTGTTCCGATTATAGTTTCCCATAAAATTGGTTGACTCATGGTTTTTAGGACATTCGCTCTCGTGATGGTTGCCATGACAGAATAGATGGTTTCTTTGACTTCTCTTACCTCATTAAGAAGTTGCAAATTTTTCAACATGTTGGTTATGGCAGAACGTTGAGCTGCTACCGAATCTTTACTCTCAAATTCATATGCTCCAGGTGTTTTTTTACCGGTTCCTAATCTTGCACATGGAAATTGATAGTCATTATTTACTATTCTGTCGAGAATGTTAAAAACTTCCTCAGGTGATTTGTCTAGTAAGGTGCCATTCGCCGAGGCATCTAGCATCATTCGAGTTGGTGCGTTGACTCCATTGTAAAACATCACCACTTGCGTCTAATCGTGGAATCCATGGTTAACACATTTGCGAAGTAAACTTTTATACCTATCCCAACATTCGTACATTGATTCATCATCTCCTTGGTGAAAACTCGAGATGTCACTCTGAAGCTGTGTATTTATACTGGGCGGATTATACCGGAGTAGGAAACTCTTGCATAAATATGCCCATGACTCCATTGATCTGGAAGGAACTCCGCTGAGCCAAAATCTTGCTCTATCATGTAAGGAGTAAGGAAAAAGCTTCAGTTTGAGCACATCTTCATGTACTCCTTGTAGTCAAAATGAATCGCATACTTCAAGGAAAACACGTACATGCTGTCTAGCATCTTCATTGGGTGTATCTCCAAATTGGCCGATAGAGTTCAGCATATTAAACATCACTGGTTTAAGTTCAAAATGAGTGGCTTGTATCTCGGGTACCACTATACCAGGATTGAGGTCATCAAGAATTGGGTTCAAATGATCTCGTATCGTTCTTGGTCTTGCAACTTGGAGATTAATTGCTGCATCTGGGTCTCCTAGATCTCCCATGTCATTTTGCATTTGATTCAAATGTTCTATGGTTCTTTGGGTACACAACCTTTGTCTTAAAGATTGCTCAACTTCGGGGTCTAATGGTTCCAAATGTTTACCAGCAGATCTCAATGTCATGCAATAATAAAAATCTATAAAAGAAAAGAAAAACTACGTTAGACTAAATAAATATAAAGTGACAAAAAGAACTTGTTATGGCAAAAAAATTTCGTCAGTTGCCAATCCCCGGAAACAACGCTAAAAACTTGATCACTTGTAAATATATATATTAAGGCAAGAAAATATGTGCAAGTATACACAATCGATGCAAGTAATATAGTAGTGAGTGAGTATCGTCTCCATAGGGATTGGATTAGAAATATATTTTCACCACAGCTAGAACTAATGTCCCAAACTAAATCCTACTAAGTATTCAAACTAAGAACTAATACGAATAAATTAAGAAGAATAATTCAATGATTTCAGAATAATGTGGTCGAGACAAAGGAAATATGCAAACAGATAAAACAAAACAAAACAAGTATTGGTTTAAATATAATGCAAACAACCTCTCATATTCAGACGTGCACAGAGCACTGATGCTAAACTACTGTCTTGACAACAATTATTCTAAGTTCTGAATGAATTATTATGCCTCACTAAGTTACCTGAAAGGATTACTAGGTATTCTTGGATAGTTTCTATGGTAATACCTCTCGACGTTAACTATAGACGTTGTCTTAACCTACTCTAGGAATTATCCCTTTTAGTTGCTTGAAACTCACTCCTTATCTCTAAGGTAGACAGGTTAGAACTTCACCTTCCCGGATTCATTCCTTTGCTCACGTTGATCTATCTTAATTCTCTCAAATCTAATAATCACTATCTAGACAAAAGGCTATCTCTCGATGATCTCACAATGCCAAGACATATTTTACCGAAACCCTAGGCGATCTCTCGATGCTCTTACAGTGTTATGGAAAAATAATTAAACTATGAGAAAAACAGTCATAAGCAAGCATAATTCATCATTCATAAACATAAAAATATTGTTTAGGCAAAACAAAGTTTAACAATAAGTAAAGCATTCATGGTGTTACCAAAGATCATCCAAGATTTAACCGTTTAATAAAACCCTAAATAAAAAAAGGAATTAAGAACAAAGGAAGAACGACTCCTAAAATCGGGGGCTCTGTCGCGACAATCCTGATCAGCACCATGCCTGCCTTGGTGATCACCCTCTCTCGAGGCCTGATCACCACTATGCTATCGTCTGGCTATGGAGGACACCAAGGAAGATTGGTGGGTAGACGGTGGGAAAGCACTGTAGTTGCTTGCTCATGCCTTAGGTAAAGCTCTTCTCTCTTCTTCTTCCTTGCCTCCTCTTCTTTTTGCGGCTACGGGTGAATATTTATAAGGAAAAATCTCCTAGGGCTTTGTATGCTTTTGGAGTTTCCTTAATTAGCCGTTATTAATTTCCCATGCTTAAAAAGGAAAGGTGGCTAGCGGCTATCATAACAATCAAGGCTTGCTTGCACATGAAGTAGGTCATCCAGCTGGCATGTGACATAGGCAGTTTTGCCACACCTGCTTTAGACTTCTTCAGATAAATCTTGCCTCGGCGAGATAAATATGCTCTTCACGTTCTCTTCTACTCCGTTGACCTTTGCAACTTTGAATTGACACGACTGAAATGTTATTCCTCTGTATAATTCCTACACAAAACACCACTAAAACAACCCTTTCTCCTCAGCAGCATCAGTCAAGCCAAATAAATCTTGTCTAAGCAAACTTATCCACTATAGGCTAATATAACCTATATGCAACTAAATGCAACAAAAAATGCAGTGCATACTTTGTTTAGACGAGCAATAACTTAAGTGAAAAGACTAGAAATTGAGTATTTTTACGGAGTTATCAGAAGTCAAATCATATAAATCATCTTTCTTGATCTTGGTATTGAAGGAAGTGTAGAAATAAGTTCCATAATTAGTCACAGTTGAAGAAAATCTTTCCATTAAATATTTTTTATAAAGCTATCCATCCAATATGGTTATCGTTTGTATTTATAGGTATTTTTTTTAATCTTGCGTATTCATAAATACAAGGCCCTTTGACATGTCAAATAAAATGTGTATGCTAGGGGTATTTCCATGTCAGGAATCTTTGTGGACCTCGTATGTTGCAGAACACAAGGTCCCTGCCAAGTTAGGAATCTCAATGGAAATTGCGTTTTGTAGAGAGAAAGGTCCATTCTTATATAAGCATTATCCTCTAGTGAATTGAGCCTAAGAGTTAAACCCCTATTAAAATGGTTCGTATGTGCCATTTCATCTTAATTTTCAACACAAGTTTAACCTCGCTTATAAAAGGCATCATCTTCTATTGGCATTCTAATTTTGAACGTGTGGTCTCTACTGATAAGGGGCTCCTCTTCAGGTGACATGACTTGGAACAAAACTTAGAGATCCTTATGCTAATGTCAGTGCTATAAGTTATGGCACCCGAAGGGGATGCCTTTTATAAGGAAGTCATCCTTTGCGTTTCTCTTGCAAGGTCATGAGTACATCTTTGACATTTCTTTTGTTAAACATGTCCTTCTTAAGAAAATTATTTGTAATACCCCAAGATTTAATTAAAAGAAAGTTAAGGACTAAATTGTAAGTTTATGAAGTTTTTAACTCAGTTTTGGAACTTGTGGAAAATTTAGGGACTTAACCCTAAAATATTTCATTTTTTGGTTAGTAGAATAAAATAAAATAAAAATTGATTAGGTACTGTAGGCTTTGAATCCCTATCCCTAGAGTTATGGCCACCAATTCCTTAGCCGTTTAGGCTAGGGAACTATTGTGTTTAATTTTATTAAATATATTTGTTATAGGCTTAAAACCCGGTATACCCCAAAATTCCTAAATTCTCTCAATCTTAATCCCTAAGTGCTTCATCGATTTCTGGTCGATTCACCCTGTTCTGATCATCATCAAAGTGAACAAATCTTACCAGTGTGACTGGTGACCTCCTGAGACCAAAACCCCTTTATCCCCTCGCCGTGTGGTCGTACCGTTTACCAGGAATGAACAATTGAAAGTTCACCGAAACTCCCCGTCGTCACTCAATTTCTCCTCGATTTCGGATGACTCAGTTACCCGTTTGCCTCACCGCTACTGTATCACCATCACCGTGTGCTCGAACCCAACCGATGGTGTCCCCTCACCATTGCTTCGCCGTTTTACTCTCCCACCACCGTTAGAAAATTTTAAACATTTTAAAATTCCACACTCCACCGTGCTTTATTAAAGAATAACACATGCACGAGACTCCCGAGGTGCCAATCTATAAATCTAGAAAATTTCAAGCCAAATTGAAGACTGAAGCTGCCGCACGCACCGCTCCCTACGCGTGGGCGTCATCTGTCAGACTAGGGAGTGTGCTGACCGGCTGAAATGGCTAGACCAGTCTGGACCGAACTGCCTGGATCGAGTCGAGCTGAGTTGCCTGGATTGAGCTGAGTCGAACTTATATGAGCTATTGATCCAATTGTTAACCGTTGACCCAGTCGTTAGTCATTGACCAGCGTTGACCAATCGTTGACTTTTTTGAACACCTATCTGGATGTTTTTCGACATCCTGAGTCTGTTTTCGGGGTCTGTTTTGACAAATTCAAACTCAGTAAGTTGATTTTCAGAGTTTTATCTTCCGATTCAAATAGTTTTCCCAATTAAGTTTCATTTTAACGTAATTTATTTTGCTATGTATATGAGACATTATGAAACATCGAATTCAAGTCCAAGAGCGATCGAATAAAGTTTAAATGGTCGATTGATATGTCTCAAAAGCTTAGGTAATACCTTTTTACCCTATGCATACTGTACGGTACATGTTGGTATTGCTAAGTGCATGGATGAATATGTCTCGTCTCATCTGTATAATTAATTATTTCTAAACTCGATTCAAATGCGGTAAAAAGTAACTGAATAAAACTCTGATGATTCGTATAAGAAATTAAAAGATTTATAAGTGATAATTCCAAGTTTTGTGATTAACCAGGGAACCGATTAACCTCATAACCCTTAAAATTTGATTACTCTTGTTAAAAAATTGAAGCACCAAAAATACCTAGATGAGAAATTACATAATTACCCTTGAGAGGTAAAAATAGCATGAATTGACCCTCATTGAGAAAGTACCCTGAGAAATTGTATCTAATATTATAAATTACTGATTTAATTATTAAGTTCCTATTTTTTTTGGAAGATTATGATAAACAATTTGTAACCTTTGGGAAGTCACTAGACCTATAATTTCTGATTTACGATCATACACCAGAAGACTAACATATCGAAAGTACCCTTATTGTCTAAATTATTTGAAATAACTGAAATAAATTACAAGTTTGAATTAAATGGAAGACTATACGAAAAGAAAAGACTGAAATTCCTTGAACTGTAAAATGACCAAAATACCTCTAAAGTGTGAAATAACCTAAAATACCCCAAGCCCTGGAATGACTAAATACCCATAAGCTCTGAAATGAATAAATCTACCCCCAATACTAGAAATTACATAAACCTTAAAATTTGATTACTCTTGTTAAAAACTGAAGAACCGAAAATACCTAGATGAGAAATTACATAATTACCCTTGAGAGGTAAAAATAACCTGAATTGACCCTGATTGAGAAAGTACCCTGAGAAATTATATCTAATCTGATAAATTACTGATTTAATTGTTAAGTTCCTATTTTGTTTGGAAGTTTATGATAAACAGTTTGTTACCTTTGAGAAGGCACGAGATCAATAATTTCTTATTTATGAGCTTACACCCGAATACTAACTTATCGAAAGTACCCTTATTGTCTAAATTATTTGAAATAACTGAAATAAATGACAAGTTTGAATTAAATGGAAGACTATACGAAAATAAATTATTGAAATACCTTGAACTGTAAAATGACCAAAATACCTCTAAAGTGTGAAATGACCTAAAATACCCCCAAGCCATGGAATGACTAAATACCCAAAAGCTTTGAAATGAATAAATCTACCTCCAATACCCGAATAATCTAAATACCCTCATGAATTGGATTAAGTAAAATGCATTTGGACAATTTTTGAAGATACCTGTGAAACTTTAAATGTTGTAACGCCTTGAGGATTTTATAGTATGACCTAAGTAGGTCGATCATCCATAATACTATTACAATACAGGAAGTAATTAAATACTGCTTAAATACATGTTCGTCTCCTCATGATATGTCAAAAAATGGTTATGAAGGTGATCAGTTTAATTATGTAGTGTAGCCAATTTTAAGAAATGAATATTCATGAAGTTTCTCTACCTACATAATTGATAAGTATCGTATTTTCTCAGAACTGTATAATGCGATTAGAATTTAAAACCTATTAAGATGATTGAAATTTGGAATTCTACAAATCACTGTATTCCTTTTTTAAACTGAATTACCAAAATTTCTCAGAAATCGTATAACTAAAATGCCCTTATAAGCCTTATTGATGGAATCACTTTAGGAATGTCTGAATCCTAAATAAATTTTGATGCAATAATTATTGAATACCTTGCTGATTTATTTGAATACTATGATCTTGATAAATCACTTCTTGAATGACTTAGCTATCAAACCCTTTTCTTATAGGGATATTATTTCTAAAATTCAATCAGTTTGCAGAAGTTTCATGTTTTCCTCACTTGATAATTGCTAAGTTCCTTCAAAAAATAAATGGATCCTCTAGTGTGTTCCCTATGTGCTATCTGATTATTTTATCAATCTTGAAATATAATTTACTGAAGATACTGATTTACTATTTATGATCTATTGCTACATGATATGTGCTCTCTGGTTACCTGTTTTCACTGGAAAATATAATCGTTCTTGATTTATGGATCATGGAATATAATGTTTATTGTATGAACCTATTATTGGGATACTGTCTGGGTAGGATTATAGAGTGTAGACCTAAGGTGATCTTGGGTAGGCTCTGAGGCCCTAAGGTATTTCCTTGAGTAGGCTCTAAGGCCCCAAGGTACTTCCTTGGATAGGCTCTCAGGCCCCAAGATAATCTCTTAGGTTGGCTCCTATTCCCAATGAACCTAGGGTCCTTATGGTTGCAGTTTTGGGGAACTATATATCGTTGTTCGATTGGAGGGTATTAATGTGGATTTAAAAATATGTTTTAAACTACTATTTTTAAAGGATCTGTACACATTTATCTGTTTTGTTGGAATACACTATATTATCCAATTCAATATTCTGAATTTGTCTCTTTAAATACTTCCTCCAGACTGTAAATTCAAGTTTATAATTGAAGAATTAGCTAATGAAATCTAAATTTTCCGCTAGAATTTGGTGATGTCTATCCCGCTAAGGAAAGTTATGCTTTACCATATACCTGATGACTTATTGCATTTATCTGGTAGTTATGTATTACTGAGCTTCCCAAAGCTCACTCTTTACTCACTATTTCAGGTTAAAAGAATTGACCCAATGCAACTATGAACTTCAGTATTGGGAGTTCCTTCGGCTTTGCTTGTAGAGTACAACACAATGTGTAATTAGGGGGCATGCAGATCACATTTGATTTTTTTATATATACTAAGTCTGAAACTTGTATGATTTTAATTATGTTTGTAATATATGAATGGTTTTCTAAACTTGTATTTTATTTATAAATTTGTTTTATGATTTTACACGTTTTGACAAAAAAATATTTTTTCTGGATTTTTTTACTGTGGGTCGTTATGGTGGCCCTAATGTGACACCTCGGGTGTTACATTTTTGTTCTATCAAAACCACTTTTCTCATGAACCTTCTTCAACACGAGTAACCTGGACTTCTCGAGAAACATATAGTTTCTAAAAGGGCACCCTCTTTTGGTGATATCATTCATGGTTGTTAATTTGAACAAAAATGTCGTTAGAGGGTGTTTATTATTGTTGTAGTTGCGGGCATGATTTTAAATTCTATTTATACCTGATTCTTGTTCCATTAAACCCGTCTTTCTCATAAACCTTATTCAACATGAGTAACATGAACTTATCGAAAAACTTATCGTTTCTAAAAAGACATCCTCTTTTGGTGGCATCCCCTTTTTATCTATTGTGACGTTGATATGAAAATGACAAACCTTCACTTGAGAACCCAAGGCTTCCCCTGTACATGGAATTTGGGAAGCTTCTCGGGAAACTTATTGTTCAATCAAATCCACCTACCTCATGAACATTTTTCTCTCGTTTCTAAAAAGGCATCCTTTTCTTCTTACTTGTGACATAATGTTGATCTAAAAAATGATACACCTATACTCAAGAACCTAAGGCTTCCCTCGTACATGGAAAATTTGGGAAACTTCTCATTGCATAAATACTAGGATCAAGCACATAAGAAAACATCGCTTTGTTTGCAATTTATGTACCATAATTATGTAATTTTATTTTATGGTATTGAAATTTATGTTATTATTATTATTTATGGTCTTATATTTTATGTTATTTTAATTATGTGATAAGGATTTGGTCGAACATAGAGAAAGAACCGAAGAATTGAAACTATACACTATCTATAGGAGTCCCGGACACATGAAGAACAAATGTCCTAATCAGTCACTTCCTCGTATTGATTAATTATGCTTTTTCATTTTCTACTTTTGTAATTAACAAAATATATTCTTTAGTTCTCAATTTATTTTGGTTTCGAACCATTTTCAACATGATTTTTACAGTGCTTAAAATGTATCGTATGTGGCGATACTAGCCTTAATTGAAACATAAGTACCAATACTACGCCTCTAATATTATAAATTATGAAAAATGTTAGATTAACTTCTTTAAAATACTCCCAAATGTTCCTATCAAGCCATTTCATCTTCTTCTTCATGTAAAAAACCAAGCTTTGGAACAATTTTGAACACAATTTTTACCCCGCTTACAATGTATCGTATACGTCGATATTACCCTTAATTGATAGATAAGTTATAATAATAAGCCTATAATCTTATAAATTATGAAAATTATAGATTAATTACCCAAAAAATCCCTTGAATATTCTGATCAAACCATTTTAGTTTTTTCTTAATGCACAAAACAGGCTTTAGAGCATTTTTCAACGTCATTTTAACGTGCTTACAATATCTTATATGTATCGACATTGGCTTTTTCTGAAAGATGAATTCTAATACTACGCCTCTCATCTTATAATTACAAAAAATTTTAGATTAACTACCTGAAATTACCCGTAGAACATGCCCATAAATACTTGCAATGTGTGTTGGAAATGTATATACATCGTGTTTGATAGAATACGAGGTTTATGAGATACTACCTGCGATAAATTCAATTTCTCGTGGACCTTGCGTTATGTATATTGCGAGGTCCTTTATCCTAATATTAAATTGTATTCTATGAAAATTATTTCCACGTTAGACGAGTCTCATGCCCTATAAAACAGGAGGTGCTTATACGCCTTTTGTAGAATGTGAGGTTGTCCTACGTAGGCAAATTAGAGGTATTTTTTCAATTAATGCTATTTGGAGGTTATTTTCCTAAAAAATGATTTTTGGGGTTTTTAATAAAAGTGCTGTGCAACGATCTGGTCATCCGAAAAACATCTCATTTTGCTAATTCTTAGAGTTGATGTGAAAGTATAAAGAAAGGTCGTCTAATATAATATTAAAGAAATACACAATTGAAAATATTAGAAAAATCATAATATTTTCGATTGAAGTGTAATTTAAAATGTTAATTTTTTATTAAGTTTTTTTTGATTGAACCGAAAATGTTACATTTTCATAATATTTTTGATTGATAATTGAAAATTTGACATTCTTCACAATATTTTCGATTCAACAGAAAATGTTAGAAAAATTTAGAAAAAATTACCATTTTAGGTTGTACCCTATAGAGAATATTATATTTTTTAAAACATTTTTTGTTACACCTATTCTTTGTTATTCCTTAGTCATAAATAAGATTGACGTACGACATAGAGTTGATAATTGAGATCAGATCAAAGACATTTTCTTTGTATGATATTTCATGTCTTCCTTTAAATTTTAGAGGTCTTTGGTTAATTAATTTAAGATTTTTTATAATTGTGGATTTTAAAATAAATTTATAATGTTTGATTTGCATTGAAATTATTTATTATAAATAAAATGTAATATGTTATAAAATAAATAAAGTAAATAAAGAATAAAGATAATATGTGATATATTATAAACAAGAGCAAAAATTAAGTGACCTCAATGTCCAGTGGTTAAAGAGATTATTGTTATCTTAAAAGATTACATGTTCGAGCACCATCGAATGTAGGGTAATTGATTATTCATTGTTAAATAGTTGAGAGTATTTAGAACATATACTACAACTTGAAATTACCCTAGATTAATAAAAAATAACAAGGATAAGATGTACGAAAAAAGAGAGATTTTTGTATTATTCTTCTAATCGAAGTATTTTGAGTATTCTTTTGTTTTTTGTAACAGAAGAAAATAATAAAATATTAAAAATCACGAGTTTCATTCTATTGTTTCTACTTCATTTCTTGAAGTGAGTGTGAAATCTTATAATATAAAAAATAAATCACTTTTGCAGTCGTACTCGTAGTAATGGACGTGGTCATAGTCATGGTCAAAGTTAAGGATGTGGACAAGGTGGTCATTTTAATAATACCCTCTTCACGCAACCAAAAATTTTATAAAAAATATAATATTCTCTTTAGGGTACAACCTAAAATTTTAGAAAAAATTAGAAAAATTAAAATTTTAATTTGTACCCTAGAGAATATTATATTTTTTATAACATTTTTGGTTACGCCTATTATTTCTCATTCCTTATCCTTAAATAAGAATGTCGTATGACATAGAGTTGAAAATTGAGATCAGATCGAAGATATTTTCTTTGTATGATCTTTCATGTATTCCTTTAAATTTTAAGGGTGTTTGGTTAATTAATTTAACATTTTTATAATTTTGGATTTTAAAATAAATTTATAATGTTAGATTTGTATTGAAATTATTTATTACAAATAAAATGTAATATGTTATAAAATAAATAAAGTAAATAAAGAATAAAGACAATATACTATATATTATAAATAACAACACAAATTAAGTGACCTCAATGTCCAGTGGTTAAAGGGATGATTGTTATCTTAATAGACTACATGCTCGAGCACCAGCGATTGTAGGATATTTGATTATTCATTATTAAATAGTTGAGAATCTTTAGAACATATACTACCACTTTTAATTACACTAGATTAATAAAAAAAAACACAAGGATAGGATACACGGCAAAAGAGATAATTTTTAATTATTCTTCCAATGTAAGTATTTTGAGTATTATTTTGTCTTTTTGTGACGGAAAAAAATAATAAACTATTAAAAATCACGAGTTTCATTATATTTTTGTTTATATTTCATTTTTTGAAGTGAGTGTGACATCTTATAATATAAAAAATAAATCAGTTTTGCAATCGTAGTTGTTGTAATGAACTTGGTCACAGTCATGGTCAAAGTTAAGGATGTGGATAAGGTGGTCATTTTAACAATACACTCTAAGGGCAACAAAAAATGTAATAAAAATATAATATTCTCTCTAGGGTACAACCTGAAATGTTAGAAAAAATTAGAAAAAAATTAACATTTAAAGTTGTATCGTAGAGAGAATATTATATTTTTATAAAATTTTCGGTTGCGCCTATTCTTTGTCATTTCTTAGCTTTGAATAAGATTGTCGTACGACATAGTGTTGACAATTAAGACAATATCGATGACATTTTCTTTTTATGATCTTTCATGTCTTCCATTAAATTTTAGGGGTGACTGGTTAATTAATTTAATATTTTTATAATTTTGGATTTTAAAATAAATTTATAATGTTTGATTTGTATTGAAATTATTTATTATAAATAAAATGTAATATGTTGTAAAATAAATAAAGTAAATAAAGAAAATATGTGATATATTATAAATAAAAGCACAAATAAGTGACCTTAATGTCCAATGGTTAATGTGATGATTGTTTTCTTAAAAGACTGCATGTTCGAACACGATTGATTGTAGGGTATTTAAATATTCAATGTTAAATAGTTGAGAGAGTTTAGAGCATATATCAATACTTATAATTATCCTATTTTAAGAAAAAAGAAGAAATATATGATGTACGAAAAAAGAGAGGATTTTGTATTATTCTTCCGATGGAAGTATTTTGAGTATTATTTTGTCTTTTTGACGGAACAAAATAATAAACTATTAAAAATCATGATTTTCATTCTATTGTTTCTACTTAATTTATTGAAGTGAGTGTGACATCTTATAATATAAAAATAAATCATTTTTGCAATCGTAGTCGTTGTAATGGACGTGGTCATAGTCATGGTCACAGTTAAGGATGTGGACAAGGTGATCATTTTAATAATAATCTCTTGGCACAACCGAAAATTTTATAAAAAATATAATATTCTCTCTAGGGTACAACCTAAAATGTTAGAAAAAAGTAGTAAAAATTTAACATTTTAGGTTGTACCCTAGTGAGAATATTATATTTTTTATATCATTTTCGTTTATTCCTATTCTTTGTCATTCCTTAGTCTCAAGTAAGATTGTCATACAACATATAGTTGACAATTGAGGTCAGATCGAAGATATTTTCTTTGTATGATCTTTCATGTCTTCCTTTAAATTTTAGGGGTGTTAGGTTAATTAATTTAAGATTTTTATAATTTTGGATTTTAAAATAAATTTATAATGTTGGATTTTTATTGAAATTATTTATTATAAATAAAATGTAATATGTTGTAAAATAAATAAAATAAATAAAGAATAAAGATAATATACGATATATTATACTTAATAGCACAAATTAAGTGACCTCAATATCCAATGGTTAAAGGGATGAATGTTATCTTAAGAGACTACGTGTTCGAGCACCAGCGATTGTAGGGTATTTGAGTATTCATTGCTAAATAGTTGAGAGTCTTTAGAACATATACTACCGCTTTTAATTACCCTATATTAATAAAAAAGAACAAGGATAGGATGTAAGACAAAAGATATAATTTTTTATTATTCTTCCAATGTAAGTATTTTGAGTATTCTTTTATCTTTTTGTGACGGAACAAAATAATAAACTATTAAAAATCACGAGTTTCATTATATTGTTTCTGCTTCATTTCTTGAAGTGAGTGTGAAATCTTATAATATAAAAATAATTCACTTTTGCAATCGTAGTTGTTGTAATGGACGTGGTCATAGTCATGGTCAAAGTTAAGGATGTGGACAAGGTGGTCATTTTAATAATACTCTCTAATGGAAACTGAAAATGTTATAAAAACTATAATATTATCTCAAGGGAACAACCTAAAATCTTAGAAAAAATTATTAGGTTGTACCCTAGAGAGAATACTATATTTTTATAAAATTTTCAATTGCGCCTATTGTTTCTTATTCCTTAGACTTAAATAAGATTGTCGTACGACATAGAGTTGACAATTGAGATCATATCGAAGACATTTTTTTTTTATGATCTTTCATATATTCCTTTAATTTTTAGGGGTGTTTTGTTAATTAATTTAAGATTTTTATAATTTTGGTTTTTAAAATGAATTTTAATGTTTGATTTGTATTGAAATTATTTATTATAAATAAAATGTAATATGTTGTAAAAAAATAAAGTAAATGAAGAATAAAGATAATATGTGATTTTATAAATTATTTATTATAAATAAAATTATTTATTATAATTAAAATGTAATACGATGTGGATAAGGTGGTCATTTTAATAATACTTACACCTACAAGAAGTGGTATTATAAAAATGACAAAGTGAAAAAAATATAATTAAAATAATAATTTTTGTATGTTATTAATGTGTATTTACAAATCACTAGACTCATACATGTTGAACTGTAACACCCTAAATTCTGGGTTAGAAGTTTCGGGCTAATCTGAGAGGGTTTTTGGACAAACCCATTAGCCTGATAGGAAAGCTAGGACCAAGTTTGTTTTGGACTGGGCTTGGTTTGGGCCCAAGTATACTTAAAAAGGACATTTTTTAATCTTGGAGCAAATAAGGAAAGACTAAGGGAGTAATTATCCCACTTTTTGAACCAAAGGCTGATTTTTTTAATTGTTGGTGATGCGACTAAACAACTTCATCTTATTTTCTTCATCTTTTTGTCTTGTACCACTTTCATAACATCCTCAAAACAATCTAGATGAAAATTGGGCCGAGGATGTTATTTGAAAATTTTAAACTGAAATGAAACAATCAGAAACATCAATAATATCAAATTTCAATCATCGAAACAAAATCAAGCCAAAGTGAAACAACATGGGGAGAATATAATATTAATCTTTTAATCATTAAAATCAAATCAAATATCCACAAATCCAATCACATCCGACAACATCATCTCATAGATAATCATTAATAAATTATAACTTGAATTCATATTTAGAGACTATTCTCAAAACTTACGAAAAAATTAGGAACTTATCCATAAATTTTAAAACCATGAGATTTATTCACTTAAACAAACATTACCACAAAATCAATACACAACCATATTTTAATCATTACCATTAGATTCAATCGTTTCATAGTGTTATCTTCTTAAAGGATGAAATAGAAAGTTTTTCAAAAACTTAGGGACTTAATCTGAATTAACAAAAATATGATCTTAAAAAATATGATATTCTTAAACTAAGAAATACTAGTAATCCATTATTAACTCTAAATAAAGGTTAGGGATAAATTATTAGTCTTCCACCTAAACTAAACTCGTAATTATACAGAGGTTAAAGATTTGTCTTAAAATTGTATTAAGCTTGTTATTTCATTTAAAACATAATTCTCATGTTCAGAAATCTGATTCCAATACAAAAATTAGGTTTCTATGTGGAAAATCAGGTTGCAACCTAAAATCTGGTTTCCAATACACTTAATTTCAGTAGTGATATATAACATAGACTTACAACAATGAAACTTAGTATAGACTTACATGAGTTAAATCAACGCTTAATTCAAGGAATGATATATATCAGAGACGTGCACCAAAAAACTTTACATATACTTATGCCAGTTAAATCAAATCTTAATTCCAACAATGTTATATAACATAGACTTACACTGGTGAAACTTTGTATATACTTACACCAGTTAAACCAACACTTAATTTCTAACAGTGATATATAACACAGACTTACTGTAACACCCCAAATTTAATAAAATTAGGAAACTAAATTAAAAGTTTTGGAACCTTGCAGCCTATTTCTGAAGCTTTAGGATGTTTAGGGACTTAACCCTGAATTTTCCCATTTTTCATTGACAGTGAAAATTAAAAATATCATAAACTCCCGTGATCCCCAAAATCCCAAACCTCCAACCAAACCCTCCGTTGCCTCACCAATTTATTCACCACCGCCCGTCGTAGCCAACACTGTTCCCCGTATCTGACCCGTCTCTGTATGGCGACCAAAACCCCCAAGGTTTCAAGTCGAGAACCAACGTCATTCGTCGTCAATCGATGTTTAACTGATTCAGGGATAAACCTTGCAATAGCCGTAAATTCTTCATTTTTTGATTGATTTTGTCGGTGCTGCAGAACACCGTCACCATCATCAGCTTCATTGGTGACATGCGAACAAAACCCAAGTGAGCTACGCCTCTATCGTTGTGTCATCGTCGACCGTCGTTGGGGGTAAGCTTCGAGCATTTTCCAATTGATTTAGCATAGATTTGGCTGATTTTTGGATTGGTTGTGGTTTGTTTTTGGTGATTAGTTGCTCAGGAGAGAATCGACCGGTCAAAACAGCCCCGTCATCGCTGTACGCGCCGCCGTACGTGCCGCCATGCGCCAACAATTCACGCGAGATCCGTCAGTCGTTCCAAGAAACTTCTGTAACTGGCCCAGTCGAACAAAACCTGTCCAATCAAACCGGGTCTCTTTAACCCGATCGAGTTAATTCGTACTTAATCAACTCATCCGAGTCAACTCTTTCGAGTCAGCCCGTTGACTTTGACTCGTTGACGTTGATCGTTGACTTTGACCCAAAAAGTCAAAAAATTTCAAAAAGTTATATTTTATGTTTTTCGACGTCCTAAGTCCGAATCCGAAATCTGTTTTTCCAAATTCGCACTCGGTAAGTCATTTTTCAGTGTTTTATCTTTGGATTCAATTTGGTTTCTCAATTAATTTCAGTTTCTGAAGTAAATTTGGGTATCCGAGGAATAATTGGACGTTGAATTCAAGTTGGAGAGTGATCGAATGGAGTTTAAATGTTTGATCGGTGGAACATGAAAATAGAGGTAATACTTTACCACCTTTTGTATGCTTTCCGAAACTTGTTGATAATTGGTAACTGAATCGATAAAATTATTAGTCCTTTGGGTAAATTTAATTATTTTTGTACTCGAACAAAATTTCGGTATAAAGACAGTAAATTGTATAAGACTCAGATGGCTCACAAATAAACTGGAAGATCGATCGGAAATAATTATAAGTTCAGTGATTCATTAATAAATGAATTGAATTCAAGATCCGTAAATTTTGATAAATTTCTTTAAAGGTTAAATACTAGGAATATTTGGATAAGAAATTACCAAAAATAGCCTTATGGGGTAAAATTATGAAAATGCCCTTGTATTGTAAAAGACCAAGACTTCCTCTGAGGGTGAAGAATAACCTTGAAAGGATATACTTGACCAATTATCAGAAAAAGTACATATGTTTGGATTGAAAGGAATTACTAAAATGTCCTCGAACTATGAAATAACTAAAATAACCTCCAATGATCAAATGAACAAAATACCCTTAACTCTAAAGGAACTAGAATACTTTAAAGCCTAATTTATCGAAGGTAATGCCACTGACAGAATTAATTGGAATGTCGATAATACAATTAAAATGTAAAAAGGCTATAGATGGCTATGATATTGGAGAGACCTGAGAACTTAAATTTTGATTCATTGAACCTTGGAATCACCGATTAAATTCTTGATTTATTTGAAAAGCCCAAAAATAAACTTTTACATTTTGAAATTCTTAATACGGTGATCCCTTTGTTTTTGAATAATCATTTGAAGATTAGATTACTGGAAGTGTGAAACGTCACTAAAGTATTGAAATGATGGATTATTCTCAAGTTTTGAAATAACTATTGTGTCTGGACCCTAAAATGACTAAAATAACCCCAAATACCGAGATGACCTAATTAACATTAAGACATGATTAAATGATTGTCGTTGGATAGACTATGGGAATATCGATGAACCTAAATGATGTATTGCCTCTAAAGGTTATGGAGCATGACCCAAGTCGTCGAACAATAAGTGATACTATTACAACGTGGAAATGAAGTAAATATAAACCAAATACCTATTATTCTCCTCAAGAACAGATCAAGGATAATTATGATATTGATCAGATCAACTGGTGCAGTCAATAAGAAGAAGTGAATAATAATAAATTATCACAGTCCGAATGATTGACAAGTATCGCAGTGTTAGGATCTTTGGTTCAATTGGACTCAAAATCCTGATAATTCAATATATAATATTAAATCCCATAAATCATTACTCTACTCTTATTAGATTAAATTACTAAGAATTTTCCAAGATTTAAATGTCTAAATCTATTAGCTATCAAACACCATTTTTATAGGGGTATCATTTATGAAATTTAATCAGTTTATGGAAATTTCGTGTTCCCCCATTGGTTAATTACTAATTACCTCTGGAAAATAACTGGATCCTCTAGTGTGTTCCCTAGGTACTACATGACTATTTTATCGGTTTTGAAAATACGTTTCACCAAAGTTTATGATTTACTGGTTTATGAACTATGGTTACCTGAAATGTGCTATCTGTTTTCATGTTTTCACTGGAAAATATAATCATTTCTGATTTATGGATCATGGAATCTGTTGGTTAGTATTGAACTGTTTTATTGGGACATTATCTGGGTAAAATACTAGAGTATGGAGGTTCAACTTGGTTAAACTGGTAATTCCTTATATAGGTTCAGACCGATTGAGATGGTAATTCATTACGGACCTAAGGTGACCCTCGTGTAGGCTCTGAGGCCCCAACAAATTTTCTTCGGTAGGCTCTCAAGACCCAAGGCACTCCATTGGGTAAATCATGAGGTTGCATATGGTGTATGGGTGGAGGGAATTTATGTGATTTAAATAACTACATGATCATTTTTACAATATACTACTGTATTATGATTTTGATATTAAAGTTACTGCTCAATCTGATTTCTACTGGGCACTGTATGGGTAGGCTGGAGTATGCATGTTTAGCTCAGTCAAAATGGAAATTCCTTATATAGGTTCAAATCGATCGAGCTGTGAATTCTTTACGGATCTAAGGTGACCCTTATATAGGTTCCGAGGCTCCGAGAAACTTTCTTAGGTAGGATATCAGGCCCCAAGGCATCATTTAAGGTGGCTCATTTGTTGTGTGCTTAGGGTAAGTCGTTATGGATGAAGTTCGGGGAACTGTTCAGTTGGAGGGTTTTACTATGATTTTTAAAAAATGTTTTGAATTGTTACTATTTTAAAAAGATATATACCTTTACACTAGTTTTGTTTGGAACACACTAGACATCTTATTCCAATCTCTTGAAAATTTGGTACTCTGAATGTTTCCTATGAACTGAAATCTTCATGGGTTTTACTTGATGAAATATCAGTGGAACCTCAGCTCATTACGAAAATCCGTAGATGGTTGAGTTAATAAGAAAACTTATTATATTCCTTTTATTTTCATGTCCTTTAGCATCACTTGGTAGTTTTGTATTACTGAGCTTCCCAAAGCTCACTCTTTTACTCACCATTTCAGGTTAAAAGAATAAAACCAGAGTAGCTATCGACATCTTCCCAAAGCTCACTCTTTTACTCACCATTTCAGGTTAAAAGAATAAAACCAGAGTAGCTATCGACATCGGTAAAGGAGTTCAATTGACGTTGGTTGCGGAGTACGGTGCATGTGATTAGAGGGCTTGTAGGTTGTATTTTGTTTTTATAATTGATTCTGGAATCTGTTTTATTTTTTAATATTGTTACATTCTAATTTTGTATTTATAAATTATTTTATGATTTTAGGTATTTTAACAAAAAAAATGAAAATTTTCCAAAACTTTTACTGTGGGTTGCTCCGGTAGCCCTAATGTTACACTTCAGATCTGATCGGGTCACCTGCATCAGTATGTGGTTGTTACATTTAGTGGTACTAGAGCCTAGGTTGAGTCGAGTCTTCTGGGTAGATCGGTCGATCGACTGTAATAGGATGTCTAGTCTGTACGTGCCCCTAGATTGTGACCATACTCTTTTGAGTCGGAACTCTGATGTCAAATATTAATTATGTAATAAGTATACCAAAGTATCTTATATGTTATGACACAATCTGTTCAAATGGGAATAATGTTAGCATTTGTCTCAATCTTAGAAGTTACCCTACTAGTATCGTGGGAGTTTATTCGTTCCAGAATTTTGACCTGACTTTTGACATGAATTTGAGTTTTATTACTCTCCAAACATTTTGTGATGATAAACTCAGAGCCAAACTTATGAGTAAAATGTTGAGATCAAGATCTGCTACCCAACTAGATTGGAGAACAAGATATTTACTCCAAAACTAAACAAGGTGTGATGCCTTAAAAGGTTTTGTACTAATGTACTTAATTGGAGAATTATGGAAACATGCTTACTCCAATTTTATGAGTTTGAAACTCAATAAGTGTTGAGCCTTTTTTTCTCAACGATTTGATAAGTATGAGATTAAAAGAAACAGATGTGTTTATAGTAAAAGTGTAGATCTCGAAGTGATTCCATTAAGTATGAAAAAAGCAGTTATGTCTGTATGATGCATTGAAGTTAAGCAAGTATTATTTTGATTAAAAACTGATAATTAAGGTATGTTTAGTTCTACGAGTAGAATTCTGTTAAAGTTTGGAATTTTTATAAGGAAAATTTTTGACTCGAATTCTTATTCAATCGATTAAGCTCTAATAGGGGAATCATATACCTGTAAAAGAGACCTGACAGAATGAAGACTGGATGTAAGCTCAATTTATACATTTCTATAACTTGAGTAAATTTTGAGGACAAAATTTCTTTTAAGGAGGAGAGAACTGTAACACCCCAAATTTAATGAAATTAGGGAGTAAATTGAAAGTTTTGGAACCTTACAGCCTAGTTTTGAAACTCTGGGAGTTTAGGGACTTAACACTGAATTTTCCTATTTTTCATTGACAGTGAAAAATAAAAATATCAGAAACCCATGTGATACCTAAAATCCCAAACCCTAAATCCTAAACCCCATCCGAACCCCCGCTATTACCTCACCAATTACTTCACCACCGGTTGCCGTATCCAACATCGTTCCTACATTCGACCCATCTCTGTTCGATGATCAAAAACACCAATATTTCAAGTCGAGATCCAACGTCGTTCATCGTCAATCAAGTTTTAACCAATTCAGGGAGAAACCTTGCAACCACCACAAATTCTTCATTTTTTTTATTCCGCCAGTATTACAACACACCGTCACCATTATCAGCTTCATCGATGACGTGAGAGCAAAACCCAGGTGAACGATGCCTCTATCGCTGCGTCATTATCAACTGTAGTTGGGGGTAAGCTTTAAGCTTTTTTCGATTGATTTAGCATAGATTTGGCTAATTTTTTGATTGGTTGTGGTTTTTTCCTTATGATTAGTTGCCCAGGGGAGAATCGGTCGTCAAAACTACCCCCGTCGTCGCTGTATGCGTCGGCAGTGCGCGTGAGATTCGTCTATCGTTCAAAGAAGCTTCTAGAACTAGCCAGCCGTACTGAACCGGTATAGTCGAATCGGGTCTGTTTGACCCAACCGAGTCAACCTATATTGAGTCAACTCCATTGAGTAAACTCGTCTGAGTCAACCCGTTGACTTTGACCGTTGACTTTGACCAATGACCATTGACTTTGACCCACAAAGTTAAAATTTTTGAAAATACATATTTTATGTTTTTCGATATCATGAGTCTGAATTCGAAATATGTTTTTCCAAATTTGCACTTGGTAAACTGTTTTTAGTGTTTTATCTTTGAATTCAAATTGGTTTCTCGATTAAGTTCAATTTCTAACGTAAATTGAGTTTATATGTATCTGAATAATTATTGTAAGTTGAACTCAAGTTCGAAAGTGATCGAATGGAGTTTAAATGTTCGATCGATGGAGCACAAAAATCGAGGTAATACATTACTACCTTTTGTATTCTTTCTAGAACTTATTGATAATTGGTAACTACATCGATGAAATGATTGGTCCTTTGGGTAAAATTAATTATTTTTGGACTCGAATATAATTTAGGTAAAAAGATAGTGTACTGTATAAGACTCAGATGGCTCGCATAAGAAACTAGAAGATAAATCGAAAAATAATTATATGTTCAGTGATTCATTAAAAATGAATTGACTTCAAGATCAAAATTTTTTGATAAATTTCTTTAAAGGTTAAATATCGAGAATATTTTGATAAGAAATTTCCAAAAAATAGCCCTATGTTGTAAAATTATGAAAATACCCTTCTAGTGTAAAAGACCAAGGCTTCCCCTGATGGTCAAGAAAAACCCAGAAAAAACATACTTCACCAATTATCAGAAAAAGTGTATATGTTTGGATTTAAAGGAATTACCGAAATGTCCTCTAGCTATGAAATAACTAAAATAACCTCAAATGATCAAATGAACAAAATACCATGAACTCTAAAGGAACTAGAATACTTTGAAGACTAATTTATCGGAAGTACTGTCACTGACAGAATTGATTGCAATGATGATAATACAGTTAAAATGTAAAAAGAATTATTGATGGCTATGATATTGGAGACCGGAGAACACAAATTTTGATTCGCTTCAACCTTGGAATCACCGATTAAATTCATGATCTATTTGAAAAAGCCCAAAAATAAAATTCTCAATTTGGAAATTCTCAATAATACGATCCCTTTGTTTTCGAATAATAATTTGAAGATTAGATTACTAGAAGTGCAACACGTCACTGAAGTATTGGAATGATGAATTATTCTCAAGTTTTCAAATAACTAATGTGCATGGACCCCAAAATGATTAAAATAACCTCGAATACCGAGATGACATCATTACCTTTAAAACTGGGATTAAGTATATGTCGTTGGATAGACTATGTGATGTAGGCAGATTCTACACTCTTCAATGGAAGTGAGTAGATAGCCTTATTGTTGTCCAGATCTAGGATTGACAAGTACTGATGTCCTTGAGTTATAAGTATGGTTGCAACAAAGATAAGAAATAGATGGAATTAGAAATGGAAATAAATATGGATAAGTAAATAATTAATGGAATAAAATAAGAAATAGATGGTTGTGGAATTATAATGAAGATGTTGATGGCCTTGATGGAAGATGGTTGATGTTGTTGAAGTTGAAAAATAAGATGGGTGTGATGTTGTATCTCAAACACGCAAAAGAAGAAACTATGCTAGAAAGCACAACATAGATCTTCACAAACTTGCTTGAGGGGTGGTGATAGTGTCTTCAACCAACTAGATATAAAATCTAGGAATTTAGTAATAAAGATGAAGGAATAACACCACAAGTATAAGAAATATACTTGCTTAATCGATAAAATTCACAAAGAACTTTGAAGAGAGATTTAACTCAGAAAGGTTTGTTTTTATTATGAAATGAGATTATTACAAATGAAGGCAAGCCTCTCAAATTATAGGAAATGAGAGGACTTGGTCGAATAGCCACATAATGTTTCAGCTAGGTACATGTCTCTAATGAAAGTACATAATGCTTTAAAATGAAAGGAGAAGTCCCTTAGCTTGGTGATGGTTCTACTACCTATTCAAAGGGATCATGATGTTTCAGCAAGGATGAGGATACATCTCCCTTGGTCGAATGGTAAATGCTTGTTCATCTTGGCACCAAAGACATCTCCCTTGGCCGAATGATAATATGCTGGCTCATTTTATTACCCAAGCTCTCATGTTCAAGGCATGTGGATGGTGGTCGAATAGGCATGGTGCTTTGTCTCATGTCCCTTCATGATTTAGGCCTCCAATGGATGTAAACTCTTTACCAACGTGTACCTTGATGAAAGGGAACTTTCATGGGAATCATCATTCATGAAAGGTCACAATTGTTAGAAGGTAACCTTTCATGTTTGAGCTAGTTATAGGGTGAATGAGCTGGAGTTGAGCTGGCCATAGGTGAGTTGTAGCATGATGAAAATTATGGCAGCTCCTTGTGAAAAGGTACCTCTTAAGGTGGCAACTATTCGTGAAAAGGTACGATTTCAAAAAATTTGACTTATGACATATTTGAAGCAACCTAAGTGGTGATGATGATGGTGCAGCTCCCCAGCTGAATTGAAGTCATCTTGTAGCTCAAATTTTCAACTCAATCCAGCTATGAGCTCACGGGTCTCCAGACAACTTTTCCCCAAATATTCCTTATGTTCTCCTAAACGTCCCCATATAAGTTTCCTTGCCTTTGCTTTCTCCAATTAGCTCCAATATAGCTCCCAAGTTATGGCTGAATGTACCTACACACATAACACAAAGAATAAGTTAAGTTCAAGAACTATATTAATGTGTATAAGATAAACATGTGCACTATAGTATATAATAATAACTTATGCTTCACATATAATGAATAAGTTATTATCATTATAGCTATAAATGTAATATATGTATATAAATATAACTATGTTATAGCATACGAAATAGGCATCATTATGTATAAAGATAGAAAGTTTATTCCCTTGAAAGGTTGGATTAACAAAGTTAAACATAATGCTGAATTGGAGCATGACCCAAGTTGTCGGACATAATGGGATACTATTACAACGTGGAAATGAAATATATACCAATGGAATACCTATTCGTCTCTTCAAGAACTGGTCAAGGATGATTACGATATTGATCAGAATAGCTGGAGCAGTCAATAATAAGAAGTGAATAATAGTGAAGTATCACGGTTCGAATGATTGACAAGTATCGCAGTGTTGGGATCGTTGGTTCAATTGGACCCAAAATCCTGATAATTCAATATATAATCTTAAATCCAACAAATAATCACTCTAATCTTATTAGATTAAATTACTAAGAATTCTCTAAGATTTGAATGTCTAAAATGCCCATGATTTGCCTGAATAATGGGAACACTCATGTTATGTCTAAATCTTCAATAATTCTGATGTAAAAGATTTTAAATACCTTTCCGATACTCAATTACCTCCAAAATATATCTGAATGACTGATGAATCTGTTAGCTATCAAACCCCCTTTTTATAGGGGCTCATTTCTAAAATTTAATCAGTTTGCAGAAATTTTGTGTTTCCCCCATTGGATAATTGCTAAGTACCTCCAAAAAATAATTGGATCATATAGTGTGTTCCTTATGTACTACATGACTGTTTTATCAGTTTTGAAAATACGTTTCACCGAAGTTTATGATTTATTAATTTACTGGCTTATGAACTATGGTTACCTGAAATGTGCTATCTGGTTTCCTTTCTCACTTAAAAATATAATCGTGTCTGATTTATGGATCATGGAATATGTTGGTTACTACTTGAGCTATTTTATTGGGACATTATCTAGGTAAAATACTGGAGTATAGAGGTTCAACTTGGTCAAACTGGTTATTATTTATATAGGTTTAGATCGATTGAGCTGGTAATTCTTTGTGGACCTAAGGTGACCTTGGGTAGGATCCGAGAAAATTTCTTCGGTAAACTCTCAGGCCCCAAAGCACTCCCTTGGGTAAATCATGGGATTTCATATGGTGTATGGGTGGAGGACATTTATGTGATTTAAATAACTAAATGATCATTTTTACAATATACTACTGGATCATGATTTTGATATTAATGTTAGTATTCAATCTGATTTCTATTAGGTACTGTATGGGTAGGTTGCAGTATGCAGGTTTGATAACTCCATAAAAAGACCCAATTTCTAGTATTTTCACTTAAGTTATTACTCGTCTAAACAAAGTATGCACTGCATTTTTAGTTGCATTTAGTTGCATATAGGTTATATTAGCCTGTGGTGGAAAAGTTTTTCTTAGGCAAGATTTATTTGGCTTGACTGATGCTGCTGAGGAGAAAGGGTTATTTGAGTTGTGTTTGTGCAGGAATTCAACAGAGGAAGAACATTTCAGTCGTGACAATGCAAAGTTACAAAGGTCAAAGGAACATAAGAGAACGTGAAGAGCATATTTATCTCGCTGAGGCAAGATTTATCTGAAGAAGTCTGAAGCAGGTGTGGAAAAACCGCCTATGTCACATGCCAGCTGGATGACTTACATCACGTGCAAGCAAGCCTTGATTGTTCTGACATCCGCTAGGCGCCTTTCCTTTTTAAGCTTTGGAAATTAATAACGGCTAATTAAGGAAACTCCAAAAGCATGCAAAGCCCTAGGAGATTTTTTCTTATAAATATTTAGTCGTAGCCGCAAAAAGAAAAGGAGGCAAGGAAGAAGAAGATTGAAGAACTTTACCTAAGGCGTAAGCAAGCAACTGCAGTTTTTTCCCACTGTCTACCCACCAATCTTCCTTGGTATCCTCCATAGCCAGACGATAGTATAGCGGTAATCAGGCCTCGAGAGAGGGTGATCACCAAGGCAGGCGTGGTGCTGATAAGGATTGTCGCGACAGAGCCCTCGGTTTTGGGAGTCATTCTTCCTTTGGTCTTAATTCTTATTTTATTTGGGGTTGTGTTAAACGGTTAAATCTTGGATGATCTTTGATAACACCATGAATGTTTTACTTTGTGTTAAACTTTGTTTCGCCTAAACAATATTTTTATGTTTATGAATGATGAATTATGTTTGCTTATGACTGTTTTGCTCATAGTTTAATTATTTTTCCATAACACTGTTAGAGCATCGAGAGATCGTGTGGGGTTTGGGTAAAACATGTCTTTGCATTGTGAGAGCATCGAGAGATAGCCTTTTGGCTAGATAGTGATTCTTAAATTCGAGAGAATTAAGATAGATCAACGTGAGAAAAGGAATGAATCTGGGATCGTGAAGTTCTAACTTTTCTACCTTAGAGATAAGGAGTGAGTTTCAAGCGACTAAGAGGGATAATTGCTAGAGTGGGTTAAGACAACGTCTATAGTTAACGCCGAGAGGTATTACCATAGCAACCGTCCACGAATACCTAGTAATCCTGTCGGGTAACTTAGTGAGGCATAATAATTCATTCAGAACTTAGAATAATTGTTGTGAAGATAGTAGTTTAACATCAGTGCTCTGTCACACATCTGAATATGAGAGATTGTTTGCATTATATTTAAACCAATACTTGTTTTGTTTTGTTTTATCTATTTGCATATTTCCTTTGTCTCGACTACATTATTATGAAATCATTGAATCATTCTTCTTAGTTTATTCGTATTAGTTCTTAGTTCGAATAATTAGTAGGATTTAGTTTGTGACATTAGTTCTACCTGTGATGAAAATATATTTCTAATCCAATCCCTATGGAGATGATACTCACTCACTACTATATTACTTGCATCGATTGTGTATACTTGCACAGATTTTCTTTCCTTAACATATACATTTACAAGAAATCAAGTTTTTGGTGCCGTTGCCAGGGATTGGCAACTGACGAATTATTTTTCCATAACAAGTTCTTTTTGTCACTTTATATTTATTTAGTCTAACGTAGTTTTTATTTTCTTTTATAGGTTTTTATTATTGCATGACATTGAGATCTACTGGTAAACCTTTGGAACCATTCGACCTCGAAGTTGAGCAATAGTTAAGACAAAGATTGTGTGCCCAAAGAACCACAGAACATTTGAATCAAATGGAAAACAACATGGGAGATAGAGGAGACCCAGATGCAGCGATTAATCTCCAAGTTGAAAGACCAAGAGCGATACGAGATCATTTGAACCCAATTCTCGATGACCTCAATCCTGGCATAGTGGCACCCGAGATACAAGCCACTCATTTTGAACTTAATCCAATGATGTTTAATATGCTGAACCCTATCGGACAATTTGGAGGTACACCCAATGAAGATACTAGACAACATGTACGTGCTTTTCTTGAAGTATGCGATTCATTTCGACAACAGGAGTACATGAAGATATGCTCAAACTGAAGCTTTTTCCTTACTCCTTACGTGATAGAGCAAGAGCTTGGCTGAGCGAAGTTCCTTCTGGATCAATGGAGTCATGGGTAGATTTATGCAAGAGTTTCCTACTCCGATATAATCCATCCAATATGAATACACAACTTCGGAACGACATCGCGAGTTTTCACCAAGGAGATGATGAATCAATGTACAAATGTTGCGATAGGTATAAAAGTTTACTTCGCAAATATGTTCACCATGGATTCCACGATTGAACGCAAGTGGTGATGTTTTACAATGGAGTCAACGCACCAACTCGAAAGATGCTAGATGCCTCAGTGAATGGCAACTTACTATACAAATCACCCGAGGAAGCTTTTGACATTCTAGACAGAATAACAAATAATGACTATCAATTTCCATGTGTAAGATTGGGAACCGGCAAAAAAACCCCTGGATCATATGAATTAGAGAGTAAAGGTTCGGTAGTAGCTCAAGTTTTTTCCATAACCAACATGTTAAAAAATTTGCAACATCCTAATGAGGTAAGAGAAGTCAAAGCAACCAATAATGTGTGCCTGTTCTGTCATGGCAACCATCATGAGAGCGAATGTTCTGAAAATCATGGGTCAACCAATTTTCTAGGCAACTACAATCGGAACAACAATAATCCCTATTCGAACACGTACAATCATGGTTGGAGACAACACCCAAATTTCTCATGGACTAATCAAGGAAGCAACAATCAAGCCCTAAATTACAGGCCACAACAAAATAATTCCGACCATCAACATTTTCAAAATCAGCATCATCAACAGCCTTAGCAGAACAATAAAGTTATATCTTCTTCCTCTAACACTCATTCCAATACTAACTCCCTGGAATCATCCTTGCAGGAATTCATGACCTCGACAAAAGATTTCATGGCTTGTACAAAGACCTTGATGCACGAACATTCTGCAACAATTAAAAATCAAGGAAATTTGTTACAAAGCCAAGCAACACTATTGCAAAGCCATAGTTCATCTCTCAGAGCGCTGGAGAATCAAGTGGGACAAATTTCCACGGAATTACATTCTCGCCCACACGAAAATCTCCCTAGTGATACTGAAGTCACTAAGAATCATGGGAAGGAGCAATGCAATGTACTAACGCTAAGAAGTGGAAAACAAGTCAACCGAGATGACAAGTTTGGGGGAGATCACCTGAACAAGTCTTGCCAAGGCATAACACAACCTGATCAATCTGAGAATGTTGAATGAGAGCAAGTGCCTGAAAAGAAGGAAAGAAGTAAAGGCTCAAAAAAGCATCAACCAGATAACAAGAAATTCATGGTCACGACCAACGATTCCTCATCACTATCAGCAGTAGATGTGAGATCTCCACCACCGTTCCCTCAACGGTTGAAGAAGTATGATGATGACATCCAATTCAAGAAATTGGTTGATGTTCTGGATCAGTTGTGTATCAATGTGCCCCTACTTGAAGCCATTGAGCAAATGCCATCCTATGCCAAGTTTCTAAAATAAATTGTTATAAAAAGGAAGGTAGAATGTGTCGCCACGGCAACAGAAATCTGCTCAGCAGTGAGCAAACTTCCACCAAAGCAAAAAGACCCTGCCAGCTTTGTGATACCATGTTCCATTGGTAATGACTTCAGAGGACGAGCTCTTATTGATTTGGGATCAATTGTAAACATGATACCAAAGTCCATATTTATGAAACTAGATGGATATCACACCCATCCCACATCATTCATCCTACAGCTGGCTGATCGGTCTTATGTGCGACCTGAGGGAAAAATTGAAGACGTTGTAGTAAAGGTGGATAAATTTGTATTTCCAGTTGATTTTCTCATCCTGAATTACAAAGCCGATGAAAATGCACCAATCATTTTCGGATGCCCATTCTTAGCCACCGACAGAATTTTAATAGATTGTGAAAAAGGAGAATTCACCATGAGAGTTGGAGAGCAAAGAGTCACGATTAATGTATTCAACTATATAAAATATGGGGATGATCCAGAGAAATGCCAATGCATTAAAAAGATTGAAGGAAAGGCAATCCTTGGAGGAGGTGAATCCCTAAGGCTCGATGAATACAATACTATGCACCATGAACCTACAATCGAGATACATAAAGTAGAAAACTTTTGCCGAGATGAATTATTTTTAGAAGATGAATCTGACAATTATGGCCCCAACCATAGAAATCTGAGAAATGAACACCCTGAAAGCGATGCCAAGGTAAGATGCGAAGGAAAGACAAACAACCAATTGAGATTTCTTCATAGGTCAGGTATGGCAAATTTAAAGGGAATCAGTCCGACCATATGCATGCACAAAATCAATCTCGATGATAGCCACAGCACCTCAGTGGAACCCCAAAGATGGTTCAACCCGATCATGAAGAAGGTGGTCATGAAGGAAATAATAAAATGGCTAGATGCGGGAGTAATTTATCCTATATCCGATAGTTCATGGGTTAGCCCAGTACAATGCGTACCAAAGAAAGGTGGTATGACCGTGGTCAAAAGCCAGCAGGATAAGTTACTCACCACGAGAATATTCACGGGCTGGCGCATATGCATGGACTACAGGAAGCTCAACAAAGCCATAAACAAGGATCATTTCCCCACCCTTTTATCGATCAAATGTTGGATAGATTAGCGGGAAAAGCATTTTATTGCTTCCTCGATGGATACTCGGGATATAACCAAATTGCCATAGCACCCGAGGACCAAGAAAATATAACTTTCACATGCTTGTATGGTACCTATGCATTTCGACGAATGCCGTTTGGACTGTGTAATGCTCTAGCTACATTCCAAAGATGCATGATGGTAATCTTTTCATATATGGTGGAAGAGTGCATAGAAATATTTATGGATGACTTCTCCATTTCGGGTGATGACTTTGATCGATGTCTCGACAATTTATCCAATGTGTTAAAACGATGTGAAGAAGCCAACCTAGTACTGAATTGGGAAGAATGCCATTTTATGGTAACCATAGGAATAGTGTTGGGTCACAAAATTTCATGCCATGGCATCGAAGTCGACAAAGCCAAGGTGGATGCAATTGCAAATCTGTCCCCACCTACTAATGTGTGAGGTGTACGCAGTTTCCTTGGACATGCAGGATTCTATAGGTGGTTTATAAAAGACTTTTCTCAAATCTCTAAACCCTTATGTATTTTGCTTCAACAAAATCATCCATTTGAATTTACTAATGATTGTTTGAATGCCTTCACAGGTTTGAAGAAAAAGCTTTCGACAGTACTAATTAATGGTTTGAATGCCTTCACAAAATCTGTCCAGATTTAATGGGCCAACCCTATTCAGAGACGCATATGAATTCTATAAGTCATGTGATAGATGCCAACAAATAGGAAACATCTCAAAACGGCATGAGATGCCATGGCAAAAAATTTTGGAAATCGAACTTTTCGATGTATGGGGAATAGATTTCATGGGACCTTTTCCAACATCATTCAGAGATATGTATATTCTCTTGGCAGTGGATTACGTATCAAAATGGGTTGAAGTCATTGCAACACCTAAGAACGATTCCAAAATGGTGTTGAAGTTTATGCACAAAAATATATTCACCCGCTTTGGAACACTACGAGCTATCATTAGCGATGAAGGCACACATTTTGTCAATAAATTGATTGCCAAGGCACTGGAAACATATGGAGTACGACATAGAATCACTATGGCATATCACCCTCAGACAAATGGACAAGTCGAAGTCGAAAAGATTGGTCACCAAAGCTAGATGAAGCACTATGGGCTTATCGCACATCATTCAAGACACCGCTGGGAATGTTCCCATTCAAGCTGGTCTATGGGAAGGAATGTCATTTACCGGTTGAAGTTGAACATAAAGCTTATTGGGCCATCAAAAAGATTAACATGGATGCTCAGCTTGCTGGAGAAAGAAGACTCTTGGAGCTGAACGAGATGGATGAATTTAGAGCACATGCATACGAGAATGCCCGCCTTTACAAGGAGAAAACAAAATGATGGCATGACAGAAAATATTATCGAGGAATTTTATTCTGGACAACAAGTACTACTCTATAATTCACGCCTTAAGTTATTCCCAGGCAAGCTAAAATCGAGATGGTCAGGACCATTCATTGTTCACCAAGTCCATGTCAATGGAGCAATTGAAATCCAGAACCAAAACGATGGTTCTATCTTTAAGGTGAACGAACAGAGACTCAAGGAGTACAAAGGAGCCCCAGTCATGCGCGACAAACCGGCATCGTTGGCACATGATGCCCAAGAGTTTGCTTTACTTAATTGAGCAAATATTCGTTGCCTAGGCAACAAAAATCTGAAATCTGTACATAAATAAGTTAAGTTATTTTCTCCTTTAATCCATTTTAATTTATTATTTTCTTCTTTCATATTATAGAAAAGCAAGGAACACGTGGCAGCATGAGGAGTTGAAGCATGCATGAAGAAAAAAGGACAAACTAGGGAAAAAGCTCTTGGCCACAGAGTAAAGGAGGAAAGAAATCTTTTCTCCTCTTTTATATAAAATCACATATTTCTCATTTAATGAGAAATCTTTTCCCCACCATGTAAAGACTAAAATACCCCGAAACCACCCATCACTTTCCAATAAAATTTACCCACCCACCTTTTCTTCATCGTGTTTCCCTCCTTCTCTATAAACCAGATTTTTTTCATTCTCTAAAAAATACCTCCACGACGCCAACATTAAATTCAACCAAGAAAAATGGTGAGATCAAGACCGGCCCAGTCCCCAAATAGAGTTTCAAACATTTCTAAACAGTCGAAGCAAAAGCACGCTTCAAAACCATTCAGCAACGCCAAGTATATTTGGAAGATGGATTCATTTTTCCAGCCGAGGGCGAGGAGCCGTTTGGACCCGAGGTGCTGGATGCCATAAATAAGCATACCTGGGAGAAGTTTGCTCAAAATCCTAATGCCGTAGCACCAACAATGGTGCGAGAGTTCTTTGCCCATCTCGAGGACCCTTCCAACCACACAATATATGTTCGAGGAAAACTTATTCGCTTCTCCCCCTCTGCACTCAACAAATACTTTAAGTTGGGGAAAGTGGATGACCAACATAAGAGATTTGTGGCTGAAGAAGATCAAGAAACATACAACGGAGTTCTACAGGATTTATACTTTGTGTGGGACAAGTTCGAAGGTAATTCCCCCACAAGGAAATGAGTAGATCGTCGAGCCCTAAAATCGCAAGTGAAATTATGGAACCACTTTCTCAAAGGTAAATTGATGTCAACGTCCCACAATACCACTGTCCTCATCAAGCCACTGATGCTCTTGCACTTGATCATATATGGTAGGAAGATCGACGTGGGTGAAATCATCTTTAAGAATCCATGATTGTGCCAAATGGAACCAGGGTAACCTACTATTTCCAAACCTTATAATCATGTTGTGCAGGAAGAAAAAGGTTCATGAGGAACTATTCGAAGATTTCATCAAACCCAAGGAGGGTATTACAAAGAAAAAGGTCCCCGAGTTGATGAGTTTCAATGATGATGACCCGCAAGAAGGTCTGGAGCGGGGCACAAAATCGGTTACTGTGGCTAGAATGGCGGCTGTGGTCATGCACACGCAAGAGATGTGTGAAAAGATCGGACGCCTGGAGGACCATATGAAAATTTACTTCGAGTATGTCAAGGAAAGGGACATGCAACTCAACTCCTTCATCATGGAGTTGCTACCGACCACAATGATCATATTGCAAGCCTTTGCTAGTGTTATCCTTAACTACAATGCAGGCGGCAACACATTTCATGCCTCGACATCTTATATCCCTCCAGACGTTCCACCAGAAGTGCCCACCGATGTTCCACCAGAAGTGCCCACCGATGTGCCACCACTGGCAACCCAGGTCTCACCCGTACCAGAAGAAGGCCAAGGCGACAAAGAAAAGTTCCTCAGTTCCTCATCCTTCTCGACCACCGGAAGCAGTGATGATACTCCATCCCACTTATTCACTGATGAAGATTGCATGCCAGCACCGAAGCAAACCGATCATGATCCTATTCCGTCCCCGGTTCAATCAGCACCACCAGTCCCAACAGAAATTCCTAGTCCACCACTCGTCCCAGCACAACAGACTCCTACGGCCGAGCAGTCTACTCCAACACGCGCCTCATCTAGGAAGAAGTGCTACAAAAAAACAATAGGACGTATACTTCAGCCATCTCCCTCCCCAGCAGTAGTAGACTCCGGATTCGAGAGTCCCTCTCCTCCCAAATGATGCCGCACGAGGGCGTCCAGTCAAGCCACTCCACCCAAGTGAGTTTATTCTTCTTAGTTATCGTTTCCTTTTTAATTTTTTTGCATCTGCATATAAAATCATATAGTGTAGTTTTCATGCATTGAGGATAATGTATCCCTCAAGTTTGGGGGAGGTGTTGTACCATTCTGCCATACTTTGTTAAATAGTAATTGATGTTTATTGGTTGAAAATTTTTGTTGTCATGACATAAGCAGGTTAAGATTATTGTTAGGAATGAATTAGGGATGCGAAATGATGAAAGCATAATTTTATTGCGTAGGCCATAAATTATTGTAGGATGTCTTCGCTCTAGGTAATCTGTAAAATTTTTAGTAAAGAAATTTCTAATTACCGAGACTTCAAAAAAATATTCTAAGGGTAAAGTAAAAACTCTCTAGTGTTTAAAAACTTGAAAAACTCAAAAAACACAAAGGGACACTCCTCTGTGCAAAGGCTTGAACAAGAAAAACTCTAAAAGAAATTAAGAGTAGCCAAGGCATATGAGTGAATGAAAGTAGTCACAAGATGACTCTGCCCGACTAGCTTAAGGGTGGAAGGTGTGCTCCCTTTCACATAGAGTGTGGAACGGTAGATGTGATGAGCTGACTCCCCAATAAAAAAATGTGTGAATAAAGAGAATAAAAGTTGATAAATAACTAGGAGTATAAATTAAGCCTGATGAATAGTTTGTTGCCTTGACAACCTAGAAGTGCTTACTTTAAGTTTTCTAATTACCTCTGTGCATAGACTGGTTACAATCACGCACACACCATAGCAAAGGATCCTGACTAGGGAAGGGACTTGACTGATATGACTGTTGAACATATTGAGGCCAAATATTTTTGCCGAGGGCTGAAATCTCAAACCTGATGATGTTCTTGATACTGGTTTGCCATGATAATTTTTATTTTCTTCTAGCTATTATCCATTGCTTGAGGACAAGCAATAGCTTAAGTTTGGGGTGTGATAACTCCGTAAAAAGACTCAATTTCTAGTCTTTTCACTTAAGTTATTGCTCGTCTAAACAAAGTATGCACTGTATTTTTAGTTTCATTTAGTTGCATGTAGGTTATATTAGCCTGTGGTGGATAAGTTTTGCTTAGGCAAGATTTATTTGGCTTCACTGATGTTGCTAAGGAGAAAGGGTTGTTTGAGTTATGTTTGTGCAGGAATTCTACAGAGGAAGACAATGCAAAGTTGCAAAGGTCAATGGAACAGAAGAGAATGTGAAGAGCATATTTATCTCATCAAGGTAAGATTTATCTGAAGAAGTCTGAAGCAGGTGTAGTGAAACCACCTATGTCACATGCCAGCTGGATGACCTACTTCATGTACAAGCAAGCCTTGATTATTCTGATAGCCGCTAGCCGCTTTTCCTTTTTAAGCTTGGGAAATTAATAACGGCTAATTAAGGAAACTCCAAAAGCATACAAAGCCCTAAGAGATTTTTCCTTATAAATATTCAGCCGTAGCCACAAAAAAAGGAGGCAAGGAAGAAGAAGAGAGAAGAGCTTTACCTAAGACGTGAGCAAGCAACAACAGTGCTTTCCCACCGTCTAGCCACCAATCTTCCTTGGTGCCCTCAATAGCTAGACGACAGCAGAGCGGTGATCAGGCCTCGAGAGAGGGTGATCACCAAGGCAGGCGTGGTGCTGATCAGGATTATCGCGACAGAGCCCTCGATTTTAGGAGTCGTTCTTCCTTTGTTCTTAATTCTTATTTTATTTGGGGTTGTATTAAACGGTTAAATCTTGGATGATCTTTAATAACACCATGAATGCTTTACTTGGTGTTAAACTTTGTTTTGCCTAAACAATATTTTTATGATTATGAATGATGAATTATGTTTGCTTATGACTATTTTGCTCATAGTTTAATTATTTTACCTTAACAATGTAAGAGCATCGAGAGATCGTCTGGGGTTTCGGTAAAACATAACTTGGCATTGTGAGAGCATTGAGATATAACCTTTTGTCTAGATAGTGATTCATAGATTCGAGAGAATTAAGATAGATCAACGTGAGCAAAGGAATGAATCCGGGATGGTGATGTTCTAAATTGTCTACGTTAGAGATAAGAAGTGAGTTTCAAGTGACTAAAAGGGATAATTACTAGAGTAGGTTAAGACAACGTCTATAGTTAACACCGAGAGGTATTACCATAGCAACCATCCAAGAATACCTAGTAATCCTGTCGGGCAGCTTAGTGAGGCATAATAATTCATTCAGAACTTAGAATAATTGTTGTGAAGACAGTAGTTTAGTATCAGTGCTCTGTGACACGTATGAATATGAGAGGTTGTTTGCATTATATTTAAACCAATACTTGTTTTGTTTTGTTTTATCTTTTTGCATATTTCCTTTGTCTCGACTACATTATTATGAAATTATTGAATCATTCTTCTTAGTTTATTCATATTAGTTCTTAGTTTGAATACTTAGTAGGATTTAGTTTGTGACATTAGTTCTAGCTATGCTGAAAATATATTTCTAATCCAATCCCTGTGGAGACGGTACTCACTCACTATTATACTACTTGCATCGATTGTGTATACTTGCACAGATTTTCTTTCCTTACCATATACATTTACAAGCGATCAAGGTTCAGCTCGGTCAAATTGGTAATTCCTTATATAGGTTTAAATCGATCAAGATGGCAATTCGTTACGGACCCAATGTGACCTTTGTTGTGTGCTTAGAGAAAGTCCTTATGGATGCAATTATAGGTAACTTCAAAAAGGTATTCGGTTGTAGGGTTTTACTATGGTTTTAAAAAATTGTTTTAAGCTGTTACTGTTTTAAAAATATTTGTACCTTTACACTAGTTTTGGTTGGAACACACAAGACATCCTATTTTTATCTTTTAAAAACTTGGTACTCTGAATGTTTCCTATGAACTAAAATCTTCATGTCTTTTACTCGATGAAATATCAGTGGAAGTTTAGCTCATTACGAAAATCTGTAGATGGCTGAGTCAATAAGGAAAACTTATGATTTTTATCTGCATATCCTTTAGCATCACTTGGTAGTTATGTATTACTGAGCTTCCCAAATATCACTCTTTTACTCACAATTTCAGGTTAAAAGAATCAAACCAGTGCAACTATTGACATCAATAAAGGAGTTCCACTGCATTGCTTGCGGAGTACGGTGCATGTGATTAGGGGGCATGTAAGTTGTATTTTGTTTTTATATACGAGTCTTGAATCTATTTTATTTATGAATATTGTTAAATTCTACTTTTGTATTTATAAATTGTTTTATGATTTGAGGCGTTTTAACAAAAAAATAATTTTTTTCAAAAATTTCACTTTTGGTCGCTCCGATGGCCCTAATGTGACCCCTCGGATCAGATTGGGTCACCCGCATCGGCTTGTAGGTGTTACACATACACCGGTGAAACTTTACATAAACTTACATTAGTTAAATTAACACTTAATTACTAAAAACATACATTTATCAACTAACATACAATCATATACATGCTTCAACTAACGTACAACCAAATACATGCTTAAACATAATAACAATTTCATGCCAACATGTTTATGCTAGCTACCTTGCATCTTACATACAAATCATTATAAACCATAATCATAATCATACACAGTAATTTTCAACTTAACATACCAAACCATAATATGCATATAATCTTTCATGCAACTTAAGTTATCTTAGGCATGAATTATGCAAGATCAAATAATGTCACATACCTTAGAGCTTCATGGCATGCTCCTAATGACTTATCCTTCAAAAACAAGCACTTGAAGGACTCCATCATAACCAATATACACATATACACCAAAAGAAGAATTTAAAAAATTAAACTAATTAACATACAACCTTAGCTACTTGGGATTTACAGAACAAGACATATGCTACCATCTAAGAGTTTAAACATAAAGAAAATACACTAAATTCATGGCATCCAAAAATAGCATAATTCATTATATGTGATTTTCATGACAATAACTTATATCATAAATTTAGCTACTCGTAGCTTAAGTTACTAAAAACCATAAACAATTCATAAATGTGCTTCTTTTTATAGTATCATAGTCGTATTTTTTCATTAGCTTGGCCGATTGGCTTTCATGGAAAGATCTATATCATATAAGTCATTATTAGGCCCATTGGACTATAAGTAACTAGGGATACATGAATGCCCCAACCAAACTATCGCCAAACTATCGCCGAACACATAATGGCCAATCCCACCAAACTGTCACCAATGACCACAACACATCTCTCATACTGTCGCCAAATAAGGATCATAATCCAAGGATTGTAATCCAATCCTATCATGAGCTCAAATGGACTTTATGGCATGCCAATTGTATCTAAACTAACTTCACTTCCAAATGCATATTCATATAAACTTATCAAATACGAATTTTATCTTCGCGTACCAATTAACATAGTTGAGCCTTAGCTTTTTACCATTCACATAGTTCTCATTCATGGATTCATAATACTATTTATCTTATTTCCAAAGCACATGTCATAACATGTATTTATACCACTGAAATTACCACATATTACGTTATATTCATTTTTACAACTAACATAGCATTAAAGCTTCACATAATGCATGCTTGCCTAGTATACATCAAGAACACATATAATTTATCATGACATATCTTATTTCATACTACATATAAAATTTATTTATTTCATACTTTTATATCACACATACCATAATGAGATAATATTAACATAACATGTTCATGAAACACCTCATAGAAAATTTATCTTGATATTCAGTTTGCCATTCACTGCTATATGTGAGTAAAAAATACATAAATTTAATTCACCTATAAAAATGTTGAAATATCAAATAAGAATGACACTGGATAATCCAAACACACAAACTATACTCCCCCTATATCTCGGATTATCGTACCAAATCGAAAGATTGATTCTCTCTTCCAAATATGAGTTTCTTCAATCTATTTCATATCAAGTATAGAATCAAGCACATAATTTATCAATCAATCATTCGAAATGCATTATAACAATTTACAAATGAACATAAAAATCTCAATCTTTAAGGTGTTAGGCTTTGATCGTCGAAAGCCCTAAAAATCATGGAAAAAACATCATGAGGCTTAGAATCACTTCTATTACAAAGGGTAACCATTAATTTACACAAACCTTCATTTTTAAGGTTTATGACTGAAGAACACTTAGTCTCTAAACATAATAAAATTGGTACTAAAAGAAAGGTAAGATCACGGGCTTACCAAATATCTACTTGGATTTGGAAATCAATGGCTTGATTTGAAGGAATTTAATTTTAAAATATAAGAATGCTTGAAGATGGTTTGAAAATGGTGAAAAGGAAATATGTGAAAGAAAATCTCTAATTATTTTCTCTTTCCTACCTATTGTTTTGCCGTGAACCACAAACTAAACCGCTTCAAAAATTTCCATTTTCTTAAAGAAAATGAAACTGGTTTAAAATCATATTCAAAGGACACATGAATAGTGACTCGCCATTCAAAGAAATTTGGGTAACTTAAGATCTATCCTTAATCTTTTACATGCACATGAAATGGTTTTCAAACTTCACTTGCATTCAAGTTGAAAATTTTACAATACTTTCTTTTCGATCCTTTTTCATAGAATTTCATGATTAACTTAAGTTACTTTAGAATTTATTCAGAAATTAAGCGTATTTATTCGAAAACTTGATTCGAGTATAATAATAATAATTTTCCAATAATCAAAAATCGAAAAAAATTATATCGATTTTAGGGGTGTTACAAATTTCCCCCTTAAATAAAGTTCGTCCTCAAATTTTCCAAATGGTATGACTAAAGATAAATATCATACATCTTAATCAAAGGAAATTATTATTTCAAAGTTCTATGATTGTCGAGTTAAAATCTGGATAGGTTTTTCTCGAACTTACGCCGAATTGAAAAAGGAATATGAAAGATTCTTGCAAAGAATGAATGCGTGAATTGTATAAAGAGGATCTAAACAATACTTTCGTTGTTTAATGACATGAAATAAAACATACATTCGATTGAGTTCATAAGAGAGAACTAGCTGATAGGATATAAGATCTATCATCGAGAGTTGAACTTTTTTTTTTTATCAAACACGACTTTTAACTAATCATGGCTTGAAGAAGTTTCCCATTCGCTTCTCAAAGAGTTTTAGGCTTAACGTTTGGTTTTCTCTTAATTCAAATTAACATAGAGGTATTAACACTAATATGAATACAACATCAAACAAGGTTATTTGAAAATGAACTTGATTAGAGGTTGAGATTTATCTCTTCTTGCCTCAACATGAGTTACGCAAGATCTGAGCACGTCTTTCATAATCTACTGAAATATACGTAAACTGAGTTCAAAATTCATAGAGAATTATAGATTACTTGCTAAAGAAGTTACCTAAGTAATTCTTTATAGAACTTTTGTCTGAGAGTGGAAATATTGGGACCGTCGGCGTACCCCATGGCGCAGCGAAAACAAAATGCGACGGTTTTACCAGAAATCCATGTATGTTGATCTAAAATCGAGTGGAAGGGATGCGATTACTTACACTGGGTTCTTTAAAAAAACAAAAAATACAGTAGCGGCTAATGGTGATCACGAACGATTCGAATCATGAACTTCCACTAAAGTGCCTCGACCCCTACTCAGTTTACCCAGTTGAGAGCAAAATTTTAACTTTTTCCAAAACGTTTTAAGAAAATCGGCTAAATATCAAACTGGCTGCTAGACCTTACTTATCTTTATATCCCCAAGTTTCCTTAACCTTTAGGGTTTAGTTATTTCTAATTAGTTAAATTCTTAATAAATTAATTCAAATTAAATATCCATTAAAAGAGTTATAATTGAATTACATTCTTTTAAAGTTTATTTTATCCTTATTTAATTATTCTGAATTAAATATCCATTAAAAGAGTTGTAATCAGAAGTGCATTCTTTTAATGTTTACTTACTATATTAGGGATAATTAAAATCATATGTATTTCAAATATACATATATTAACTCAGTGTGACGATCATGCTTATGTTGTGATAGAGGCTTAATCAGGGGATCAATAATGTAGTCATCTGTGTGTACTCTTCATATCTCCACATCTTCTTAATCTATGATCTCTTGGATGAGATAGAAGTGCCTAAGAATATGTTTGGACCGTTGATGAGATATAGGTTCCTTTGCTTGTGAAATGGCTCTAATGTTATCATAACTGAGTTCTATAACATATGATATGCTAGGAACAATCCCTAGTTTGGATATGAACTTCTTGATCCAAACAACCTCTTTAGTTGCTTCACTAGCTGTAATATACTTAGCCACTATTGTAGAATCAACTATTATGTCTTACTTTGAACTTTTCCAGGTCATAGCACCTCTGTTAAGACAAAACACAAAACCTGATTGCAATCGTGAGTAATCCTTTTCAGTTTGGAAGCTAGCATCAATACAACCTTTTACACTAAGCTCTTATTCACCTCCATAGACAAGAAATGTATCCTTAGTTCTTCTTAAGTACATAATTTTTAATTGCAACCCAATAATTTTCACCAGGATTTGACTGATACAAACATGACATGCTTAACGTATACACATTTGGTCGAGTACATATCATGGCATACATGACAGAACCAATAGATGAAGCATATGGAATCTTATTCGTCCGTTCTCTTTCTTGTAGAGTTGAAGGACACATTTTATTCGAAAGAGAAATGTCATGTCTCATAGATAAAAATTCTTTCTTGGATTCTTCTATACTGAACCTTTTCAACACTTTGTCTATATATGTACTTTGACTCAGACCTAGAAGTCGTCTTAATCTATCTCTATAGATCTTAACTCCTAAGATATACGCTGCCTAACCTAAATATTTCATAGAAAATCAACTGCCTAACCAAGTCTTACCAGACTATAAAGTAGGTATATCATTTCCTGTGATGAGTATATTGTCTACATACAAGATTAGGAAAGAAATAATGCTCCCAGTAACCTTTTTATAAATATAGGGTTCATATTCATTTCTGATAAAACTAAATTCTTTGATTGCATCATTGAAATGAAGATTCCAACTTCGAGAAGCTTGCTTTAGTCCATAAATAGACTCTGTAGCGTACAAACCTTTCTAGTATTTTCTGAAGTGACAAAACCTTATGGTTGTGTTATATACACATCATCTTCGATTTTTCCATTAAAGAAAGTGGTTTGGACGTCCATTTGCCAGCTTTCATTATCATGGAATCCAACTATTGCAAGAAAAATCCGGATGGACTTAAACATAACTATAAGGGAGAAAGCTTCATCATAGTATACACCATGAACTTGTCGAAAACATTTAGTGACTAATCGCCCCTTTTATATTTGTACTTTACCATCCATGTCAGTTTTCTTCTTGAAACCTCATTTACACCCTATAGATTTGATCCCTTCAGGTGGTTTAACTGAAGTATACAGTTGGTTTACTAACATAGAATCCATCTCAGATCTCATTGCTTTAAGCCATTTCTCAAAGTCTGGGCTAGACACTGCCTCTTGATAAGTTCCAGGCTCATCTTGATTAATAAGAAAAACATCTCCATATGTGGTAACGAGAAATCCAAATCTCTCAGGTACATGGTTTCTTTTTTTGATCGATGTAGTGGTTGTGTTTCTAAATTTGTTGATTGCTCGTCAACAACTTGTGTCACATGCTCAACTTTAGGTTCATTGATATGTTGTTCTTGACCTTCTCTAAGTTCAATATTTCTACCATTCCTTTTCTTTGAGAGAAATACTCTTTTGATAAAGACTCTCGTTCGAGCAAAAAATGCTTTGTTCTCGTTAGGGTTGAAGAAATAGTATCCTTCAGTTTCTTTAGGATATCCAACAAATATACACTTATAAGATTTAGGATCAAGCTTTGTAGACATCTATTTTTTGACATAGGTTTTGCAAACCCAAATCTTCATAAAATACATACTAGGAAGCTTCCCAGTCCATATCTCATATGGTGTATTTTGAATCGATTTAGATGGAACACAATTTAGTGTGAAAGAGACTATTTCAAGTGCATGTCCCCATAAAGAAGTTGAAAGATCATTATAACTCATCATAGATCGAACCATGTCTAACAGTGTTCGATGTGTTCGATTCCTTTTTTCATAAACTCTATTCCGCTGTGGTGTACCAGGTAGTGTAAGCTATGAGACAATCCCACATTCTTTTAAGAGTTCATCAAACTCTATGCTTAAGTATTCTCAATCTATATCTGATTGAAGTGCCTTTATACACTTTCCTTATTGATCATGTACTTTATTTTTAAATTCCTTAAACTTTTCAAGGGCTTCAGATTTATGGCACATAAGATAAATATACCTGTAACGACTAAAATCATCAGTGAAACTAATAAAGTAATGAAATCCACCTCTGGCTTGTGTATTGATCGGTCCACATACATCACTATGTATTTTCCACAATAAATCACTTGCTTGCTCACCTTTCTAATTAAAAGGAGCCTTAGTCATTTTTTCCAACAAGCAAGATTTGCATACATCATATTGATCGAAGATAAATGAATATAAAAATCCATCTTTGTGGAGTTTTGAGTGTGTTTCTCACTTATATGGCCTAAACGACAATGCCAAATATTAGTTTTATTTGAATTCGTTTATTTTTTATCTTTTAGTATTTATGTTATAAATGGTGTTTTCTTGATACAAAATATAGAGACCGTTAACCGATTGTGCTGAACCATAAAAAACATTATCGAGATGAAAAGAACAATAATTATTTTTAATAATAATCTCAAAGCCAATCTTACCCAAACAAAAATGGAAATGATGTTCTTAGTCAAACTAGACACAAAATAACAATATTCTAAATTTAAGTCAAGTCCACTAGGAAAAGATAAAACATATGTCTCTATAGCTAATGCATCAACTCTTGCTCTATTTCCCACTTGTAGGTCTACGTCTCCTTTAACTAGAATCCTTCTCTTCTGCAGTCCCTATAAAGAAGAATATGGGAACCACAACCGGTAACTAATACCCAAGAAGTAGATGTTGACAAATTAACATCAATAACATGAATATTTGAAACAAACGTTCCATTTGCTTTTGCCTTATTGACCTCTTCAAGGTAAAAATGGCAGTTTCTCTTTCAGTGTATGGTCTTGTCGCAATGGAAACATTTTCCTTCCTTGCTAACTCCACTTTTGGGTTTCAATGCATCATTTACTTTGGACTTGGCCTAACCATTACCCTTAGACTTTGCCATTATATTTTTCTTTCCCTTTCCTTTGTCCTTGCGGACTATCAGAATGGGCTTAGGTCTAACATTTTTCATGTTACTTTCAGCAATTCGTAACATGCCAAGTAATTGTGGCAAGGTCTTGTTAATTTCATTCATGTTGAAATTAAGGACAAATTGAAAGAAGCTACCTAGAAATGATTGTAAGATAACATCAGTAGCCAATTAATCTTTGAGAGGAAATCCTAGATTTTCCAACGTTTCGATGTAGTCCATTATCTTGATGACATGAGCTCCTAAAGGAGATCCCTCTACCATTTTGCATTGAAATAGAGCTTTAGAGGTCTCATACCTCTCTTGATGTTCTTACCCTTCATATATTTCCTTGAGATTTTAAATCATCTTATATACAACTATGTCACCATGTAGGCTCAGGAGTCATGGTGGCAAGCATTAGACATCCAACCTCTAACATATCATCCATATGTTTCTTAAATTTGTCTTTGTCAGCTCTAGAAGCATTAGTTACCGTTTCATTAGGAATATGTTCTTCAATGACATATTATTTCCTTTCCTATTTGATAACAATTCTCAAATTACGAAACCAATCAAGGAAGTTTGTGTCATTCAATTTATTATTCTCAAAGAGTGATTACAATGATAGTGTGTTGTTTGAAATTAAATCTACAATAATGAAAATATTCAAAGTAAGTAATTTACTGAATTTAAAATTTATAAATAGGTCTTTATTTACAATTTGATCCCACTATTTTAATCAAAATTAAAAAACCCTCTTGTTTTAATTTAAAAAAAACATTTCGAAAGTTTTTCTAGTGACCAAGAATACATATTTCACCCTCTTCCTAAATCAGCTTTGGCTTTTCTTTTAGGAGAATGATTATTTAGGTAACACCTTACTAATTACATCCCATGTAACTCCTCCATTTGGTAAAGAGATCATGTTCAAAACATCTCATGATTCCAAATAATTAACCTCTAAGTTTCTAATCCTATTAGCATAACCTAGCTAAGTTATTACCAATATTTCAACCTGTGAATATCACTTGCTTATTCTTCGCATTTAACTAAGATAGACTTATGTGCCATTGGTTTGGAAAAACACACATAATATCGATCGAAGCCTTAAAGAGGGAAAATATTGGACGGCTAAAATTAACTTAAATTAATTAGAGGGATTTATCTCTCACCGATGTTCATTTTAGTATTAGGACCTTATTGATTTCATCAATAGATTTAGCAAGCTACCATATCAAACATTGTATCACATACAACATAAACGTAAATCAGTAATTAAAATGCAATGTTTATATTTTGAAAGAAATAACTAAGGTGGCCCAACCTAAGCTAATGGGAGAACAAGGAATACTAAATACTATGACTACTTCTCAAGCATCTTCTCGCCTTTAGTCGGTCCAATCTTCTTCTCCTTTGAATCTTCATATGATTACAATTTTAGAAACTCATTTTACATATGAAGGAGTAAGATGAGAAGAGAAATACAACAAAAGTGTAGAGAGGCACGACATGTAGATCGTATTTAAAAAAAATACAACCATTGTAAATAAAGGGGCTATAACAATGCATGTCAAACACCGTGCAAATCAAACATATCATACATATGTCATACAAGTTTATTATTAATAACCGATATGGGCCTACAATCTTTGTTTCTTACAAGGGTGGGCTGGGAATTTTTTGAAAAAAATAGTACTTATTTTCTATGAAAAAATCTCACGATATGATAACATTTATTAAGAAAAAGTCATGTTATTATGATTTTTCAAACCCGAAGTTTTTTGCACTGGAACAAACATTATTCCTCTGCCGAATGCAATCTGCTAACACATACATATTGTTCATCATGTTAACAATTAACATACAAACATCAAAATCGTATTGCAACAAACTTTTGATTAACATTTAATCAACAAATGTAATTATTATTTTTTTAACTGGATTAACAAATTACTCGTGACACTCATTGATTCGAACACAATCGAAACATGTACTTGCTGAAAACAGTAAAACGAACATGCATCTCATACATATCACATCAACCAAGAATTTAAATCCAAATCCGAATCGTACAAGTGGCTCTGATACCACTGTTGGGACTGTTGGCGCATCACATAGCATAGTGAAAATAAAAGGCGATGGTCTCACTAGCAATCCATGTACGTTTATCCAAAATTGGGAGGAAGGGATATGATTCCTTACATTGGTTTCCTTGAAAAATGTGAAGACAACAGTGGATAATGGTGATCACGAACGATTCAAATTGAAAGCCTCCATGAAAACACCACAACCTCTACTCAGTTCACTCGGTTGAGAGTAAAGTTTTAATCTTTCCCAAAAACGGTTTTGAGAAAATCGACTAAAGATCAAACTAGCTACTATACCTTACTTATCTTTATATACCTGAGTTACCCTAAAATTTAGGGTTTAGTTATTTTGAATTAATTAAATTCCTAATTAATTCATTTAAATTAAATATGCATTGAAAGATTTATAATCCAAATTACATTCTTTTCATATTTATTTTTACTTATTTAATTATTCTGAATTAAATATCCATTAAAAGAGTTGTAATTAGAATTACATTCTTGTAATGTTTACTTACTATTTTCGGGATAATTAAAATCACATGTATATCAAATATACATATATTAACTTTAGATATATTATATTAATAGCATACAACAAATTGTACATATTTGCTCATTTCAACCATAGGGTGCGACCCTGTAGGTTCTTGTAACATTAGTAGTAATTATTAGAACCATTCTAAAATTACAAACAATGAGTGACATCTAAAAATATATCATTATCACCTAAGTTACAAAAAATCACGATTCGACATATCATCTTCGTGATTAAATCTTTTATGTATTTCATCCTTTTTTCCTTTATATCTGGAGTATACACAAGTCTTGGAATTGTCACACTTGTATATCCCATCTAATGTTTTTTGACATCTAGAGTAGACTTAATTAACGAATAACTTATGATATCTCATATCAACTTATTCAAGCACAACCATGCATTTCTAGTCCCACTCAATCAAGTGGCATGTGATAGATTTCCTATTATGTAGGAAGGAAAATCTTATCTTAATCATTCACATCCCACTACATATATCGAGGTATATTCAGAAACATTATTTGTAGTGCAACCAATTACGAAGCATGTTTAACTGTATCAATAAATACAATAATATATGTTGAGATAGTAATTATCTGAAGTCTAAGGATCATACATATAGTTGTCACCATGAGCAATATCATGACTATCACATAATAATCCAAGACATATGCTCATGGCGGATCAATCCAATACATCGTTCTCTAAAAATATATTCATGTATCAGTTCTGACATCTCTAT